>NW_027041061.1:0-148937 GCF_037179485.1 Ochlerotatus camptorhynchus
GTGTTCCTCGTTTTAATTAAAAACGGATATCTAACTTTAATATTTTATGTTATTGGTGGTTAAATTTTTCAACAAAATTGTAGAAAAAATTATTTCAAGCAAACTTGCAGCGGTGCCGGTGGTGTAGTGCTAAGCGTGATTATCTCTCACCCCAGCAGGCCTGGGTTCAATCCCCGTCAGCACCGGGATGATCTGAGGCATAACATTAAATTTATGTCCTCTGTTAACAACGAAAAGCAGTTTATGCGTAATTTCTGACAGATGTCACCACAAACAACAGTAGTGACATCTGATGACCAAAAAGTGTAGAAACCATTGCCTTCGGTCCATTAAATGAAAATTAATAAAGCTTCTCTATTTCTTCCTACTGACCAACTAACATACTTACATGAAAACGTTATGATTACCAGCGTATCCTATGCCAAAGTAGCACACTTGTCACTGAACAGTTGTAGCTACTTGTATGCAACTTATTTTAGTCACAATAAAGTTGCAGCAACTTGTTATGGTCAAAATTCTACTCTTCTCGTTACATTTCTAAAGGGTCGTAGAGTTCTCTGCATCTCTTTTAAGTAAATGTCGGATTAACATTCCTTTCCCATTCCCACCAGTTGCAAGGACGTGGCCACGCCAGCTCTAGTCTGTTGGAAGAAAACATATCCTCTATCTAACAGGTACTGATTAAAGCCAAATTACTATGTAACAGTATCGGATATTCGCCTTAACTTCAGTTTGGAGCCGCTACCACCTACGAATTTGTGCATCTCGGTCTATGCTATGACCAAATAAAACATAATTTCATGTTTGTTTTTAGAACAATTATGTTCGTGAAACTCATTTTCATACGATAAGACCACATCTGAGTTCACTTCCCTCTTTGCTGGTAAATATGTTCCGCTTGGCTCACTACAGTAACGGGCATAATAACTCCACTTTAAAATTAAAACCACCTAAACAACTCAACTTGAAAGCAAATTTCCAGCTTATTTATTTCGGAAATTCCACGACTAACTCCAAAGGGTCCAATTTCCAGCACGATCAAAATAAAAGTGCATCCAGTCGGTGCAAAAGTGAAACTAGGCTCTCAGCGGAATCAGCTCAAACGAAAAGCGAAGACAAAGTTTTTGCGGAACAGAAAAGAGCAAAATTCATAACCACAATAGTTTCCACGCTGAATCATAAATTTATATCGTCCAAATAAACTAATTAATAGAGCTTTCATAATCAGACGGAAAATGCTTTCTAGAAAAATGCTACATGGTGGAAATTTAGTTTTTATTCTTTCAAGCATTGCGAGTGCCGCACTAACGAGCACGATTGTGTCACTGATGTCGTCTATCCAACCACTTTTTTTTCCAACTGGAACACTTTCCATTCAACATTACTCGTGTATATCTGCCTCGCGGTTGAAAGTATGACAATAACAAAATTCCACCGACTTTCACAACTCTAGCGTCAGCTTCCTGCAGGAATTTGTTGGCCACTAACTAACTAGCAAGCATCAAATTGAAGTACTCTTCTCGTGAATGGCGCCAAACAGCTCAACCAAAAACGAACAGAAAAAAAGAATTCCTTCAGTTTTGGACAATGTTTGAGTACAAAGCAGGAAAACCCGAAAACTGCTTCTACTGGGCGGAAAATATTTAATTCGTACTAACTTGCCGCGAGGAAAGTTTTCTTCAGAACTTGCCGGAGGGAAAGCGCATTCGGCGAAGGCAAAATAACGAATCGATCCGAAAAGTATGGTGGGTAAATGGCGGCTTCGGTGGGCAGTGACTGATTTCGGGAACCAAAGTAATATTACACCATATTTTCGACACGAAGTGGAAAAAATAGTTTTTTAGCACTAACTTTTTTATTTGAAATTTTTTGTGAAAGTCATCTTCTAGCGACTTTTAATACTCTTTAAGACAAATATTTTAAAGCTGAATTTGTTGCCTGTAGGGGAAACGCTCCTATAGTTGCGGTACGTTAGTAGCGTTAGGCTCCTATAGTTGTGTACGTAGTCTCCATACACAACTATAGGAACCTAACGCTTCTAACGTACCGCAACTATAGGAGCGTTTACCCTATCTCTTCTATTAAAAAAGATATACCCAAATATAGTAAAAAATATAAAAAATTCCAAATTGATTTTATACCATTTAAAAAATATAATACCTCCATTTTTTCATATTAATGAGAATAATATACGCCCTTTGATATGCCGTAAATATTTTTTTTTGTTTGCCCCAACCACAGATATTAACGTTTGAAAAGTGCATATTTCAAGTATAAAAACTCTTGATCGGCGAAAGATATTGACAAGCTTTATGCAGCAAAAAATTTGCACCTTCTTAAGATCTAAAAGTTATTTGAAGACACCTTTGCTGAGAAATTCGAAATAAGAAAGCTAGAGCAAAACAACTGTTTTTTTAAGAGCCACCCTAACTCAATTCAAGAAAATAGCTCTAAATAGGCCAATTCAAGAGATAAAAAAAGATATTTTCAACAAAGTTGCTTGAAATTAGCTCAGCTGTACCTTTGCCGAAGAATGTATACCTTAATTTATTCAAACAAAAAAGTTAGATTTTTGATTTTAATGATAATAAGAACCACCCTAGAATTCATTGTCTTAAAAGTGAGGGCTATAAGGAACTATAAGGAACAACTTTGTAGAAGAGGCTATTAGTCTAAAGTTTAAATTTCAGGCTCAAAACATATCATTCCACCAAAATCTGTATTCTGGACTGTGGTAGATGCTTCTATTAAAGATGAGTGAGTACGCTCTCGGAGAGTGATCGTGTGAGTTCGGTCGATGTTGTATATACAGTGGTGCTTCGTTATCTCTTGCTCAGTCTTTGAGTAGATGGCTTACACTTCGGTTCACGTGTTCTGATCACCACAAATGGCAACGAGGATGTCGAATCCAGTGCGTGATTGAAACATACATAATTCGGAGTGCTTTAGTGTACAAAAGTGAAAAATCATTCGGCAATACAATAAAAAAAAATTAGAAAAATATCGAATTCAGCGAGTGAGAGGTAAATTATGCAAAATAGAAATAATGTGCAAAAGAAAAAAAATGTGAAATGTGGATCAAAGCGGCTGAGGAATGCGAAGGTTACAATGAAGATGTAACAAACAAATTCTCGATGAACATTTCAAATGGTCCTATCTGCTTTGATCGATTCTCTTCATCGACTTTCTCTTTTCATAACCACTGCTATGCAAACAGATTTCGCGCTGATTCTACCACATAGTTTGATGAAGGAGGTTCTTATCTAGCGTCCAAAACGTCAAATACAACAGGGAAAGGTTTTTCAGCTGAGTTATTGACGAAAGAGAAAGTCGATGAAGAGAATCGATCAAAGCAGATAGGACCATTTGAAATGTTCATCGAGAATTGGAGGTTAATGTAATCTAACAAAATGGATGAAAATGTATGCATGGGCTAGTCAAATTGTGAAAAATAGAAGGTATTTTAACAAAGTGATCGGAAGTACTGTGATTTTCAAGATGGCATCTAACATCACCTGATCTAACCTCACTAGTTGGGTGTATGTGTGTGTGTGTAAATGTGTTAGTATTAGAATTTTCTTCCGTCAAATGGAACGTTCTCGAAACGAAAAATTTGTGCAAACACGATTGAAAAAATAGAGAGCTATGTTTCGATGACGAGAGAAAGAGTAGCCGATTCATTTACGGCAGTTATCTCCATGTGATCTCAGACTTGGAAGTGTGAGGAATAACAAATGGGATGGAGAGAAGGAGATGCCGATTTGATTACGGCTATTCTCTCAAGATCACCCCAATGAGAAAATGTAGAAAAAAGAAAAGGCCAAGAGAAAGAGATGCTGATTCAATTAAGGCTGCTCTCTTGGCGTTGCGTTAAAAACAAAATAGCGCTTGTAAGAGGGCTAAGAGAATTTAGTTTGACAATTGCTCTTTTTGGGGAGAGAAAGAGATGCCGATTCAATTACGGCTGTTCTCTCAAGTTTGATGCGCAATAAAGTAGAAGTTGACTGTGTTGAGTAGCCCTCGACAATCTTAGAAGAAAATATATGTTTGAGTTTGCTCTTAAATGATCCGATAGTAGTAGTAACATGTTAGCGGAAATAGCCGGCCAAGCAAACAAATGCATTAGAAATAGGGAAACTGAGATACTGTCACTGTATGAAATATAAGTGTTATGTGTTGTATTTAATAGGGTGACGAAAAAAAATAAATGGAAAACTGAGGCGTAAAAAAAAAAACGCTAACATGAAAGTTATAAATGATGAGATTTCTAGTGATACATGTTTTGTGTTTGGTTTGACTTACAGAAAAACAGCCGTTTTGGAACATTTTCACCTAAAATCTTTAAAATGTTGACACAAGGAATGTTGCTTTTGTTAATGATTTATTTTTTAATATTGATTGGTTTCCCAGAATGGAGACCAATAATAGTGTTCGTGATGATGTTACTCCACAGAAGGTGCAACCACATGCATCCTTCTTCAATCCGGCTTCTTACAATCTGCCTAACTTCAAATACAGACATCTACCGCCATCGGAAATCCAAAATTCGTGGATTTCATGGATACGATGGTTTGAGAGTATTATGGCTGCGGCCAATATTACCGACGGTCCAAACAGAAAAATACAGCTCCTAGTAATGGGAGGCATAGAGTTACAGAGCGCTTTCTATGGGCTACCAGGGACGAATGATGACTCTGTAGACCCGAACGCTGACCCGTATCTCGTAGCGAAAGAGAAATTGACCCAACATTTCTCCCCAAAGCAGCATGATAGCTTTGAGTGGTTTATGTTTTGGACCATGAAGCCTGAAGAAGATGAACCGATAGAAAAATTTGCGTTGAAAGTTCAACAGAGGGCTGACAAGTGCTCATTCGGTAAAACAGAGGTTGACAGTCGTCAAATTGCAATTGTTGACAAAATTATTCAATATTCACCGGACGAATTGAGACAAAAACTGTTGGAGAAGGAAGTGTTGACACTGGACGATACGATAAAAATTGTCAATGCTTATCAATCCGTTCGGTATCAATCATCAAGAATGACGGTAAAACCCTCCAGTAGTAACTTAAACCGAGTTTACGATACCGCACGGGGTGAACAAAGATCAAATGGACGATGTAGGCGATGTGGTTATAAACTACACAACAATAAAGATCAATGCCCAGCTATAAATAAAACCTGTTTAAAATGTCAAAAGACAGGTCACTTTCAGTCAGTTTGTAGGTCGAGTTCAAAACCGATGAACAGCCAGGTATGAAAAAAAATGTGGTAACTGCTTGAGAAGTATAATAAATACAATGAATTTGTCTAGGTTGCTTTTGGAAAGTGAAAATCACCTTTCGTTAATTTCCAAGGTTCTTCGTACTCCAGTAAACGACATCGAAATGTTTTCAATGTCGAAGGACATGAACAGCAGCCAATAGAACATGAAAATCTGCCTGTTTACAATGTGGGTGAAGGAGACGATGAGCTGATTACATGCCGCGTTGGTGGTGTAGATGTGGTCATGTTAATTGATTCTGGCTCCAAACACAATTTGATAGACGACACCACTTGGGAACTGATGAAACTAAGAGACGTAAAAGTGACTAATCAAAGATCTGATAGTAATAAACAGTTTCTGGCCTATGGAAAAATTCCCTTAAAGCTTGTGACAGCTTTTGATGCAGTCTTGGAAGTTGTTGATGGTGGACAAATATTGAAAACTGAGACATCTTTTTACGTAATTGAGAAGGGACAACAGCCCCTTTTGGGAAAAATTACTGCGAAACAACTAGGGGTATTGAGAATCGCCTTACCTAGTGCGCAACATGACTCGATTGGTCGTATAGACACATCAAAGAAACCGTTTCCTAAGATGAAAGGAATCAAACTGAGCCTTCCTGTGGATAGAAGTGTTCCACCAATCATACAACCGTTGCGGCGATGTCCTATTCCACTACTCCAAAAGGTTAAGTCAAAACTGGATGAACTCCTGGATCTTGATATAATAGAGAAAGTTATACGCCCTACGTCTTGGGTATCCCCTCTGGTACCGATTCTCAAGGAAAACGGGGAGCTTCGACTTTGTGTAGATATGCGCAGAGCTAACCTTGCTATTCAAAGATTGAATCACCCACTTCCAATCATCGATGACTTCCTTCCAAGATTCCGAAACGCGAAATTCTTCACAACTCTGGACATTAAACAGGCATTCCATCAAGTGGAGTTGGAAGAAGACTGTCGTGATTTAACGACATTTATAACGAACTGGGGCTTATTTCGATACAAAAGACTTCTTTTCGGAGTCAATTGCGCGCCCGAACTGTTCCAAAATCTAATGGAGAGTATTTTGGCAGGCTGTAAAAATACAGTCATATTCATTGATGATATCGTCCTTTTTGGCTGTACAGAAGAAGAACACGATGATGCCGTCAAACAAACACTGGGCGTTTTGAAGCAGTACGAAATCCTGCTTAACGATCACAAGTGTAATTTCAAACAACGTGAAATCCTTTTTCTGGGACACAAGCTCTCCTCGAAAGGAATTTCACCGGCAGACGAGAAAGTCAGATCGATTTTGCAATTCAGAGCGCCCCGGACGAAAGAAGAACTCCGCAGCTTTCTAGGACTGGTGACCTACGTGTCGCGGTTCATTCCTAATTTGTCCACATTGAATTTCCCTTTACGAAGTCTCATAAAACAAGATACACCATTCGAATGGAAACCAGAACATCAGAAGTCATTTGATAAATTGAAAGAGGTGATTGGCTCGGTGGAAAATTTAGGATACTATGATCCAAAGGATAGAACTTTGGTTGTCACTGATGCTTCTGGTGTCGGATTAGGGGCAGTCTTAATCCAGTTCAAAGGAGAAAAACCCCGAATAATCAGTTATGCTTCAAAAAGCTTGTCAGAAACGGAAAAGTCGTACCCACCAATAGAAAAAGAGGCTCTCGGGATAGTATGGGCAGTTGAGCGGTTCAAGATATACTTGATGGGGATTACCTTTGAGCTTGAAACAGATCATCGACCGTTAGAGACCCTTTTTACGGTAACTTCCCGCCCAACAGCAAGAATAGAGCGGTGGTTGCTTCGTATTCAAGCATTCAAATTCAAGGTAAGAAGGAACTGACTAATTTTACTGATAAACATTACCAGTTTTTACAAACAAGCAAATTCTAACAGGTAGTATATCGGAAAGGCTCAGCTAATATTGCTGACGTGCTTTCAAGGCTCGCGGCTCACGTTACAGACAATCAATGGATTGATGAGTCTGAGGTTTTCATTAGGCGCGTCGTAGCAGTGTCGGTAGCTGAACTGAGTAACGAAAGTTGTCGGGATGCATTTTATTCGGAAACAGAGACAGTGATTAGAGCTATTCAAGAGTGTGCAGCAATTGATATTTCGGAAGTTGTACAGGCCACCAATTTAGATCCTGAGTTGCAGAAGCTTAAAGATTGTATTCTGAATGAAAAATGGGATCGGGAAGATTTGAAACCTTACACCGTATTTCGAAATGAATATTCATATGTCAATGATCTTCTAATGCGAGGGACAAAATTAGTTATACCCTCTTCATTGCGGCAAAGAATGTGCAACCTTGCACATGAAGGACATCCTGGCCAGTCCATGATGAAACGACGGTTGTGGGAACGATGTTGGTGGCCGGGTATCGATCAGGACGTGGTGAAGATCTGTGAATCATGTGAAGGCTGCAGACTGGTTCAAGTCCCTGATCCCCCGGAACCGATGACACGACGTGCTCTTCCTGATAAACCATGGGTGGATGTGGCAATTGATTTTCTGGGTCCCATGCCAACAGGAGAGTATGTACTAGTTATCGTTGACTACTATAGTCGATACATGGAACTAGAGATTATGACTAAAATAACGGCTCAGGAAACTATGGGAAGGCTTAAACGAGTTTTTCGTATTTGGGGCCCTCCAAGAACCATTACTCTAGACAATGCGAAACAATTTGTGTCCACTTAGTTCGAGGAATTTTGTGGGAACAATGGAATCCACTTGAACCACTCATCACCCTATTGGCCACAGGCCAATGGAGAAGTAGAGCGACAGAATAGGTCGTTGCTGAAGAGGATGAAGATTGCAAATGCCCTGTACGGAAACTGGAAGGCTGAATTGGACAATTATTTGCAATTGTACAACAACACGCCACATACTATTACAGGAAAATCTCCAAGCAAACTTTTGCAAAACAGGAAGTTGCGTACAAAATTGCCACAGCTAGATGACCTGGAAACGATACCGCCAAGCTCGGATTTTAGATATAAAGATCATGAAATGAAAATGCTCGGGAAAGAGCGGGAGGATAAAAGACGTAAGGCAAAAGTAAGTGAAATATCTGTGGGTGACGCTGTCCTGATGAAGAACCTATTGAGAAATTTACAGTCATTGATCGGCGAGGCTCTAATGTAACAGTTCGATCAAATGAATCCGGACGGATTTATGATAGAAATACATCACACCTTAAGCTACTGCCTGCTTCATCGAATGAAGAGACTGATAGCTGCAACGGACATCGAGACGACCTTCAAAGCGAGCGGGACATAATGGAGCAGTCAGTGAAGGACACTACTTTGATCATACCTGTGGGCGATAATGTGGATCACAGCCAACCGGCTCCGTCATCAGGTTCGGGGGCGATTCGACGAACGGGCAGAGTTCATAAACCAGCAACGAGATACAGTCCGACAAGATAAGTATAAGTTAGAGATAAATAGTTGATAACATTTATTATACAGAAAGGGTTAATAAATCTTTCTCCAGGAAAAGGGGGATGTGGTAGATGCTTCTATTAAAGATGAGTGAGTACGCTCTCGGAGAGTGATCGTGTGAGTTCGGTCGATGTTGTATATACAGTGGTGCTTCGTTATCTCTTGCTCAGTCTTTGAGTAGATGGCTTACACTTCGGTTCGCGTGTTCTGATCACCACATGGACCACTGTGCAATTGTAGCTCTCTGTTCCCTGTTGGCGATACTGCCATACAATGAAATTACTGGAAGCGGCTCCCGTTCTGATGGAGGAGGCATATTGGATAGCGGAAGATAAAGTGTTTATTGTGTTGTATCTTTTGACTATAGTTTTAAGATGTATTGTATAGTGAACAATAATCCTCGGCGAGTGTACCCCATTAGGCATACATACGTTAGGCATACGGTCGTTAGGCATACGGACGTTAGGCATAATGGACGTTAGGCATAAAGTCATAAGGCATAATGGACGTTAGGCATAATATACGTTAGGCATAAATACCTAGATGCTGTGCAACTCTAGAAACCTGTTTTGAGCATGGTAAACAATGCTTAAATTCGGCTAAGCGTTGAATAAAAGATGATACAAGTTATAAACATATTTTATTTAATAAGCGAAGTTTGTAATCCATTATTTATCATATCATAAGTGACGTACTTAGATCTAAGATTAGTAGCAATAGCGGTTAAGTAATCTGGCAATGAAAACTCAGCATAGTTTTGAACTATATCTTGAAATGCATCGCATCTAGAAATAAAAAAAATCGCGCATTTATTGTAATATATTCTTACACACATATTGCAATTGTCAAAGGAGAAAGGTTTTCCTCAAAGAACGGCTCATGAATCAATTTCTGTGATTTTTCATTCAATAACAAAAAACATACCTGCTGCTTCGAGGATTTCCTGCCATATTTTTGGATATAACGATTCTGTTTTTGTTGTCATCAGAATGAATACTAGTGGAACCGCCTGCTGATGTGAGGGAGCGATACTTCCATGAACAGTGACGATTATCTGAAACAAACAAGGAACTGTGGCAACCCAAGCAACACGGCTTGTCGTAAGGAAGTTGAAAATACTTTTTAATGACTTACATAAAGAATCAATAATACTTTAATATACATCATTTAATACATTTATACAACCTTAAAAGCGCAAGACGTGGAGCTCATAAAACTCAATACTGGTCTTATAACATGTTTTGGAAACATCATAAAAACCGACGGCAAAAAAACAATAAAAAAAAACTTGAGCATTGAATTCGATTACTGGTCCTTGTTGTGGTAGACTTATTACTTCCTAACTAGACCAACTCCACTTGATGAGAGGTTTGTTATAAGTATCTATCATATTCTTGCCAATGGCATGACAATTATATTCTCGTTCAACACGCCGTCGATCCGTCATAAAGACGTTTTGTTAGCAGTAAAGCGTACATTAAATTGCCAGAGTGTTATTTAAAAGTATTTTCAACTCCTTATAACAGTGTTCACTCGGCTGTCGACAAAAGCAGGCCACTCTCGATGTGTGCCACGCGATCGTCTGTTTTCGCGGCAGCAACCATTGTGTGGTCCTCCTCATTGTTCTTCATCAGCAGTTCTTTCGGTCGATGCGTCGTCGACTTTGGAAAACAACCGTTTCGTGATGAGTGTGTGAGTGCTGACCACGTTTTGCGTCCATTGTTGCAATGGACGCGCTCTGACCCTCGTTGGCGTACAACAATTTGCCATACAATGAAACTACTAGAAGCGGCTCCAGTTATGATGGAGGAGGCTTTTTGGATAGCGGAAGATAAAGTATTTATTGTGTTGTACCTTTTGACTATAGTTTTAAGATGTATTGTATAGTGACCAAGAATCCTCGGCTCTGTAAAGTTAATTCGGTTGAGCCTTATCAAATAAATTAATAAACAAGCAACTCCTTATAAGACAACCTGCACATTTTCAGTTGTATTAATTTATGAGATGTCATAAAAAAGTGTTTTCAACTTTCTTTATAACAAACCTCCGAATACCTCATATGAAACTGTCAATTACTGCGTGAAGAGACAGTCCGGCTCAATGGCGCCGTCAATGTTTACGTCAATTTGGAAAGTACAGAATCTCTTCAAAAACTTTATAAATTCAACTAAGATTGATTTTGTATATGACAAGTTTTATAGTGGCATTAAAACAGTAAGATGCACGTTTAAATAACATTTAGAGATAAAAGCAACAGAAAACTATTTTGGAAAATGTTGAGTCTAGGAAGTATGAAAAAAAAACCATCAATAAACCTCATATATAACGTGGGATGTTTTCTGCATAACCTATAATACATTTATACAACAAGCCATTCTAATTGTTTTTTTCAAAAAGATGTTTTATGTGTTACTTGGGAAACGTACCATCTGTAACCCAATACTTTGCCTGTCCAAGACGTCGCAAGTTTTCATGAGTCCCAAAAATTAAGGCTCTTTCATTATTGTCACCGATGTCAGCAATCAATAGACAATCCCCATTATCATCCTTCTGGAATTCATCGAGTAGATTATGCCTATCGTACATTATGCCTAACGTCCGTATGTCTAACGTCCGTATGCCTAACGTCCGTATGCCTAACGACCGTATGCCTAACGACCGTATGCCTAACCGTCGTGTACCCAATCGTCGGCTCTGTAAAGTCAATTCAGCTTAGCCTTATCAATTAAATTAATAAACAACAACAAAAAAGCTCCAGCACTTTCAGAGGGTGTCAGATTAGTATTGATGAAATCAAAATTGCCCAACCGTGAACCCAAGTAACAATTTGGATTTGATGATGGTTCTGTAAATCATAATTTAGACTTGCAATTAGAATGCTTTAAGGCTACGATAAAACTTCAAATGTTGCCAAGCATGGGACAATTTATTCACTTGCGTGAACACCACAGAAACAACCAAAAAACATCCTCATCTACTCGGCCAATGAGATCAACCCAGATTTGAGTTAAGTTTATATAATCGCAAAAAGTGCAGCGATGAGTAAATTTTCCTCATTTTTTTCCAATGAAAAACCTCAGAAATCCACCTGAAACTCAGAAAAATGGACGACAATGTTACTCAGTCTAAATGTAGTACCAAATAGACGTAGATAATCACATCTTTATATATCTCATAGTTAGGATTTTTTTCCTGAAAAACCTAAAAAAAAACTAGGAAAACATGAAGCAAATTTACTCATTGTTGAGTTCCTGTACTTTTCGAGAATTATGAGTAAACTAAACTCAAATACGGGTTGATCTCATTGGCGGTGTACAAACAGATTTCCGAACGAGAATAAATTTTTCCAACAACCAAACGTAAACAATAGCATAGCATAAATCAGGTTGCACAATGTCGTAGGTGGTACGAGCTCCAAATTGTTGTTAAGAAGGAGACCCACCTTCATCCGTTGCTGTTAGATAGTAATTTGTGATTAATTACTACCTCTTAGATAAAGGATGTGTCTCCCTTCAACATACCAGAGCTGTCCTGGCCACGTCCATGCATCTGGTGGGGAAAGGGGACGAATGTTAGTCCGACACTTACTTAAGAGAGATGCAGAGAACTCTACGACTCCCTTTTTTAAGTGTCACGGGAAGGGTGGATTTTTGTTAGTAGGGAGGGTAAGCCATCTGATACACCCAGCCGGTGTTGCTGGCAATCGTTATATCAAGCATTTAATAAATAGAAACTATAAGTAGTTTATCTGTCCGTTGTTGCTGCCCATTACTTAAACATATTATTGAAAACAGTCTTCAGATTTTGGAATTAAGAAACCTTATCAGCTCGATCCTGTTGCTACTTTGCGCCTGAAAATGTTTGTTAATCCTAAACATATGCACAATCCATTCTGATCGATAGGAGGTTCTCATGTGTAAAAGGTTATTAATAGTATGTGGAATCGTAGACTAGAATGAAGATTCGCCCTTGGCCTAACTCTCACTGTATGGCAGTGGCATTATGGATAAAGTCTACCTGCAATCATTTCTTATGAATGCAAGAAGCTTGAACCCGGGAGTTAGAAGGTGACAGCTCTACCGCAGCTACAATAGCCCATTTCAAGAACGCAAGCATTCCGAAGCTATTTTCACACATGATAAGCCCCGCTCCAATACATTATCGATGCAAATATACATCATTGATAATGTACTGATACGTTCAATCAAGCAGTAGTGCAATACTTGATTGACACGTATTTAGTAAGTTTTGAAATGATCGTCTTGAATTAGATGGATATTTCCTATCGAGGAGAGAAGAACGAAAAGGTAAATAAACTTAGCTGAGCGTAACTACGCGTAGGTTAGAACAGTCGTCACCACATGCAATGGATAAGTATTTGAAAATTTTCACTTAATGCACTTTTCAACATCACTTCTGTACTTTCAAATTAACAAAATTAATTTAAAAATGAAATTGTAAATTTATAACATTTCACTAGAACGAAAACGACGCAGCAAAACAAAAACACGTAATTTTCGCATCGCGGCCTACTTCGATTCCCCAACAACCAAACGTAAACAATGTCTTTAAACTCAAATTTCTCGAGAACCAAAACGCATCCAAGTAATCAAACAATCTAACGCTAGCATCTGATAGCGCAAACTTCCTCTATCGAATGACATTGTTAGTTTGCATGGGTGTGTATGAATTCTCGAGAATTTTTCGTTTAAAGCCATTGTTTACGTTTGGTTGTTCTGCCTATTTCAATTTGTATGATCTCCAACAAATATGAATTTCCACATGGCCAATGAGGTTGACTCAAAATTGACTGTAAACCTCTTCAATATCATAATAAATCCGGAAATTTTAGAAGATATGGTTATTTTACAAATTCAAAAAAAAAATTTTTGTTTTTTTTTTTTGTGTATTTATTTATTTGTACAGGCTCAATCGAATAAACTTTACAGAGCCATGTTGTCATTTGCGTATTACATTATTAATGTCTTAAATCTAGAGTTAAATAAATTGAACTGATTACTCGCGGTCGTCTCGAGGTTAGTAGAGATTTATAGTACACGCCAACAGCAGCATGGCATCGATCAGCAGAATTCGTCAACCCAGCAGCAGCGATATCGAGGGCGATCGTTGGACTTATGACCCATCGCGCGAGGTGCTGAGTGTACAGAGAAGGTGAACTGTAGCATAATTCAATTATAATAAATCAGTCTTAGTTCAGTAGTGTAGCGATTAAGTTGCCTTTTGCATTTTGTAAAAAGAAACCCAGGTCGGTGGTTTTCTAACTTGCGATACGAAGACAACGATACTGGATACGTTCCAGTTTGATGATGTGCGTTTTAGCCGCCGACTGGAAACAAAAACTACCGTTCTCTAAAACCGATAAAATCGTAGTCCGGAACAACGTTAGAAGATCTTGCGGATGGACTTCACACCACGTACCGGTATTTGTTCTGGGAAAATTGATCCTTTGTTGGCATTTTCGTCTCAGATACTCAACGTGGGATCTTCAGGTGTATTTGGAATCCTCTTTTCGATTCCAAATGCACCAAGATATTTGAAAGTCATGGAATGAGTGATCGAGTTACCCAAAAGTTGAAGCTTCGGTTGTGCTGGACTATGCTTCCTAGAAAAAAAAAAAACGATCCACTCAGTTTTCTCCGAAGAGAATTCGATACCTAGCTGGATAGCCCAAGTAGACAAATTGTCTAAGGTACCCTGTAAGGGTCGTTGCAGGTCGACCTCTTTAGACCCTGTCATAGACACTACGCCCTCATCTGAAAGTTGTCTCAACGTGCAGTTGTCACTTAGACAATTGTCAATTTCTCTGACGTAGAAATTATACAAAAGAGGACTTAAACATGATCCTTGGGGAAGACCCATGTAACTGAATCGAGAAGCTGTAGAGTTTCCCTGAGAAAAGCTCATATGTTTATCTGATAGCAAACTGTACAAAAAAGTTATTAATTAATGGAGAAAGGCCACAGTCGTGGAGCGTGTCTGGAAGGACCATAACCGTTACTGAATCGAAAGCCCCCTTGATATCCAAGAACACAGAAGCCATTTGCTCTTCTTTTTAGCAAAAGCCAACTGAATTTCTGTGGAAAGCAACGTTTCCTATGGATTCTTCAGGATACGGAAAGACGTTCCAGGAACCTGTCGAGTTTGCGCTCAAAGCGCGCTGTCCAAGATAAGATTGGAGAGGAAGTTATAATCCTCATTTAATTTACTTCCATTCGAGGATGGACCAGCCCAATGTGTTACTGCTCCATTGTTAAGAATTGTCATATTGAAGTTGTCACAGAGGTCATATATCATAGTAGAACGGTTGTTATCATACAGTTCACCCCAGCCTGAACCGTGAGAATAAAAATCTTCCATAATCAACCGTGGAGTCGGAAGTGAGGGAGTGACCATATATCTGAAAGTTGTTTATGATTAATTGAAACTCGGCGAGGAATCTACACAGAAGCAATAAAATTTCCATTTTGTTAGCAAATCTATTATTCAAAACTTCCTCCTGTTGATAAATGTACCTAAAATCGTCTCCTACAGTTTCAATTCAAGCAATGCATCTGCACTATGACATTCTTTGCACACAGTAAGTCTTATCAACGGAACTCGTATCAGCACTAAACATGCCCTGCATTGTCAGATCCAATTAGCTTTCATTTCATAACACTCATATGACGTAGCTCCAACCGGGCAAACATCATGTTTTACATATTGAACATCAATGTTATTATTCTTTCATTCCTGATATATGCTTCTTATGTGTACCTCCCTACCACTTTGTCATACATACATGCATCAAATATCAAGCTCAAACTGTGCGCCCCTTTACCAACCAAGAGAGCACCCCGAAAAGAGCCGGAAGGATTCATGTTGTATATGCATATGTTTGAGTTTCATTGGTCGTTCTTGGCCGAAACACTTGTTCGGGCGAAAACCATCGTCATCGTCCTGTACGAAAACAGCTGACAAGTTCTGCCTCCCTCCACCCAGAATTCACATCCAAGCTTGAACCGATGAAACATCAGATTGGGCGGCCGAGGGAGGTGATGGCACAATTTTCATCATCGTTTCCTCCAATATTTGCTTTCAATTATTTGGTTTTCTTACTGTTGACTTTACAAATTAAATATGTTATGTGGGTGGTGTTGGTCGATCATCCCCTGCCCAAGGTATAAAGGAATAATTCTTGAAAATCTATTCCACAGTAAAGCAGCAGAAGCAGCGGAGCCCTGCGGAGTTGGGTGAGCAATGAGGAAGGTTGTTTCATCTGATTGATGACAATATTCCTTCGGAGAACAATGTGGTATGGTCATGTCGTATGGAATAATGGTGCTTCTCTTCGACGAACGTGGCTTGTGTGTGTGTGTGCGTCGTCAGATCCTGAGAACAATGTAGCTCAACTAAATAAGCACACGTGTAAGATTTATTTGCTTTAATCTTTAATCGTAAACACATCTCGATTGAGGGTGACTTTCGATGTCGAGCTGAGCTGCTTCTAGATCTAGATGGAGTGGATGAATGAATAGGTGCATGTGGGTGTTCCACCAACTGGTGGTGTAATTTTACCACAACAGCTGAGGGAACACTGGATTAGGGTGTTTGTGGGTCAAATGCAGTTGAATGGAGGTGGGCATTTGATGAACTTTGTATCCAGGTGCATTTTCAGAGAATGTTTTAAATGTTCATTAAAAGGCAACGATTCAAAAAAACTCCTTCAAAATAGTTTAATCAACATACCCATTGGTTTTAAAACAAATTCAAATCAGCTAGCGCTGAATCCGTCATATATAAACATGACAGTTTTTTTTTGTCCTT
The DNA here is from genome assembly GCF_037179485.1 of Ochlerotatus camptorhynchus. NCBI lineage: Eukaryota > Metazoa > Arthropoda > Insecta > Diptera > Culicidae > Ochlerotatus > Ochlerotatus camptorhynchus. The sequence continues at coordinate 16,548 of NW_027041061.1, forward strand.
GATTTGTTTTACATCGCTCTTGTTTTCCGTACTGAGTACCAATTCACTGTGCAACAAGACATTAGGACTGCGAAAATTCACTTTATTTGACTTTCTCGTGGACCCCTGAGTAAAAGTCTCGAACAAACTTATACCCTAACACGTCTTAATTTTTTGGTACCGCCCTCTTTATGAATTTTGGTATGTTGTCCCGATGTCGGTTTTATACTTCCTACTAAAGCATGTTACGACATTGCCGTCCAAGAGTTTTTTGTAGGAAAAGACTTGAGAAACATTTTTTTAGAACATTTCAAAACGATATCTCGTTGTCTTACCCCTCTTTTGGGTGATTTTTCAAACTGAGTACCCCCCTAAAAATCTAGAATTCATATAAATTAACTGTAAAATCATAGTTTGTGCTGGTATGTTGAGATTTTCATAAAATAATTAATTTAACAATTTATAAGAATGAAATCACTCTACATGCGATGATTTTATTCATACTTATTTTATTTTATATTATTCAATTTAAAAATATTATTGGTCTTTCCAGATTATAAGAATAACACAACTTTCTAGGACTGAGAAAATAAATCATTATTTGACTTTCCTGTTGTCCCCTGAGTAAAAGCCTAGAACATACTTATATCCTAAAAGGTTCTAATTTTTTGGTACCACCCTCTTTATGAATTTTGGTATAGGCCATTAAGTATTCCTGCCAAACCAATAAAATTAAGATTATTCTACGATATAGATATTTACTTGTTACCTTGGTGAAATTGATCTTCTACTGGGCGCTATTATAAACTTGCCACAAGTGTAGCAAACAATGTTAATATTATTCGGACAGTCACCCATCCAGGGCTGGCGAATGTCATTTTCAATGAAAGATCTCACGCGATATTTACAGAGATAGTTGACAGTGTTGTGTTCATCGTAATTACTGGCTCATTTAATGCTATTAATGTTACTTGTACCGAGGAAATCTTAATAATATATTCACTCTATCGATTACATATAGTTGCTTGCTAAAATTTATTTAAATCAGTTAGAAACGTTGATGTCAAAACCGCATAAGAATTCTCATGAGTGCTTGACCATTGGAAACTGACAAGAAAGCTAATAATATGTAGTTTCATCTCGTGATAGTGAGAGGACCTGTTTTCTCATTGTCACATGACGACAGTGATATTTACCAGCTCTGATCACGATACTTCGGTACACAAATACGACACTGTACTAATACTCGACTGAAGAAAACCATCGTAATCTACTGAATATATACTAACCTAGGTGCATGTTTACTTAAAGCTAGGTAAACTTAAATCTAATGTCCTATAGAAGCAGGCACTCTACAGCACAATTATAATCTCAACATTCCATCGCATTCCAAAGTTCTTTACTGTTTTCGATGAATTTTAAATTTTTAATGGGGGTATCCAATTTGTAAAATCACCCGAACGAGGGGTAAGATGGCGAGACATTGTTTTCAAATGTTCTAGGAAAGTGTTTCTATGGTCACTTCCTACAAAAAAAACTTTCGGACGACAATGTCATAACAACTTTAGTTAGGCAGTATACGACCATCATCGAGACAACATAGCAAAATTCATAAAGATGACGGTACCAAAAAATTAGGACGTGTTAGGATATAAGTATGTTCTAGACTTTTACTCAGGGGACAACAAGAAAGTCCAATATGATTAATTTTCTCAGTCCTAGAAAGTTGTGTTGTTCTTAGATTCAGAAAAGACCAATAATATTTTTAAATTGAATAAAATAACAATAAAGTATGATTAAAATCATCGAATTGAGAGTGTTTTCATTCTTTTGGGTTATTAAAATAATTACTTTATGGAAATCTCAACATACCAGCACATACTATGGTCTTTACAGTGAATTGGCATGAATTCTAGATTTTTAGGGGGGTATCCAATTTTAAAAATTCACCCAGACGAGGAGTAAGACAACGAGATATCGTTTTGAAATGTTCTAAAAACATGTTTCTCAAGTCATTTTTTACCAAAAACTCTTGGACGGTAATGTCGTAACATGCTTTAGTTAGGCAGTATACAACCGACATCGGGACAACATACCAAAATTCATAAAAAGGGCGGTGCCAAAAAATTGGGACGTGCTAGGGTATAGGAATGTTCAGGACTTTTACTCAGCGGTCCACAAGAAAGTCAAATATGGTCAACTTTCTCAGTCCTAGAAAAAAAAGTTCAGATTTGTTGCACAGTGTTACCGACGCCAGGGAGGCAACTCCCACACCTGGACCCTACATATCGACCGAACAACTCATAGACCAACGGCTTTGACTGGGGTTGAACCCAGGCCTTTTGGGGTGAGAGGTAATCACGCTTACCACTACACCATAGGCACCGCTCTATACAATAGTTCTATAATTTAGTAGTTAATACAGTAAATTCCGGAAGTGTGATTTGCGCCATCCGAATCTACTTTCGACCATAACGGAAATCATGCCCAACAAATATTGTAAGCTGAATAAGAGCTTATAAAGGCAAAAATATGCTTCTGCAGCTAAAAAATAGCTTATTCAGCTTTTAATCAGCTCAAATTGTTTGTTGGGTGGCTTTAAGATTGTTGTTGTTGTTATTGTTTGTAGGCTAGTCCATCTCTTCGCACGTGTCGGAAGTCAATTCATCAGCGACAAACAAATAATTATTACCAAAATGAATAATAGTTTAAATTTTGGTGAAATATTTGCAAAGATAGGAAATATTGTCATCTAGCTTGTTAACAAAGTGCACCTTTATACCAAGCTAAGATCCAAGGTATACGAAGAAGTATTAACACTATGATAAAAATTCTCATTTTTTTCGTGAAATTTCTTGAAGCTAGTCTTAAAACGAAAGCTCCAACCTTCAACAAACCTTATCTCTACTTGTTGCACAATTACATACCTAACATCGCTTTGAAATGGTAGTCTCTAAAATCTTTCCAAATTGTCATATTATCTAAAGGCCCAAACGCAATGCAGGGGGAAGCGGAGCGGAAACAACAAGTTTGGCTAAATGCTATTTGTTGTCTGATGAATTGGTTATCCAGTGCATTGAATAATACCAGATAGATGAAATATGGTAAGTAGTAATGAACTTAGATGTTTCTTCGATGTCTGGCCACGTTATCATCGATTCCGGGAGTTATGGAACCCAAATCTATAAAACATAGTAATATTTCTGGAAATCGTATCATGCAACATGTCAAATTATGTCACATAGGTAGAACTAAGCAATTGAAGACCATGTGAGGTGGATCCGGTTACATTTGGCCAGTTTAACATCGGTTCCGGGGTTCTGGAATTCGGTTCTATGAATTGCAATAAAGGGTTTCTTATAACATTGTTATGCTCAAAGTAGCCATGTCAAACTGACAATGGGGTCTCTGAAATCAGTTTATGGTATATCCGATAATATGTGGCCACATTGACTTCGGTTTTGGGGGTCTCGCAATCTGGTTCTATAGACCATCGCACTGTGTGAGGCATTTAAATCATGCCACTTGACACATCACATCAGTATAATAAGTGAGGTCAATGAAGACTATTTTAGGTGATTTCTTTGATTAGTCCACATTGGCATTGATTACGGGGCTCCGGAATTAGAGGTGAGCAAAACAGCTCATCTGGTTGATGCGGATCCGGAGTTGAAGCGTAAAGAATCGAGAGAGAAAAAAAGATCCGAAGAGCTGGACGGGTCCAAGATTTGTCATCCTAAACTGCTCCCAGTGAGTCAATCGAGTCGATGATACGGATCCGGAGCTAAGCTGATAAGCTGGAGAGCTGCATTTCGCTTTTCGGTTATCTGCTTTTGTGCGGATCTTCCGTTTCCCCAGAGAATGATGGGAGGAGAGGTGAGAGCATATATCCTGGAGGAATAACATCAGCAATAAGAGCCGGGTACCCAGACAACCAGAACATAATGTGAGGTATGCCATTCTTATATGCGATTTTGACTTAAACTGTAGCAATTTACGATATTGTCTGTACATTGTTATACGACTTCTGGTTGTCTGGATACATAAATAAATTGGATAATATCTACCAGTAGAAAATTAAGATCGTGTAGCACATGTACATATTTCTCTCTCTCTCTTCCAAACAGACGCTTGGAAGTTTGCTTTAACCATTGGGGCTGTCGATTAGTAGGCGTGCGTCTTGGTTTACGCGGTGACTGTGTTCAATACGTGAAGGCCGCACACAATCGATAAGTTTTCAGGTTTTTTTACAGTTAGCATGCATTATCTGTCAAATAACCCGGCAACTTTTGCATTGTGCGCCAGCCTTAAGTGGAGTAATGAGTCCTTTTTTGAAAAGTTCCACTATGAGTCATGAATTGAATGGTTTAGACTTGTGGTATCAGTGAGCTAAGCTGCAATTCCTAAAAAATGAACCACGGTTTATCAGCTCACTTTAGAGAATCGGGTTTACAGAACAGCTCGGGAGAGTGGATCACCCATCTCTATCCGGAATGCGATTTCATGAATCCCGGAATACGGTACGGTTGGCTATAATTCTATTGGAGAAAACCATATCATGCGGTGCTTCAAATCATAATAAAAGGAGAATTTTAGGCAAACGAAAACAGATCGAAATGTATCCACTGACATATGACCACATTTTCATCGGTTTCCTGGGGTCCCAGAATCTGGTTCTATGTGCCATTGCATTGTAATATTTGAGGCAAAATAGTCATGCTGCATGTCAAATCATGTCAAACTGAGTAGGTAGGTAGGATCATTGAAATCAGTTGATAGTCTATCCGATGATATCCCAAGCAACAATTTTTGTTTTATTGAAGTTTTATAGCAGTTGATAAAACCAAATTATAAAAATCTCACTGACGACCACATTGCTCTAACAACCTCCTGAGAACCGCTATACAGCCATGTCATGGCCAATTGGGCCAGTTTTAATGCAATCATTAAAACTTGATATGCAAACTACCTGAGGAGCATAGGTTTTATGTCAGTTTTATCACACTCTACACGTTGTTGTGATAAATAAAAACATAAAACCTCCTCCAGGTCAGAAAGTTTTAACAACCTTTTGATGACTACCATAAAACTATATTACAACCGCATAAATCGCTCCTGAATAAGTTGATAAAACATGATACGCAAAACACTTTGACAATCTTGAAGGTTTTAAGTTGTAGGTATTGGATTATTGTTAATATTGAGAAATATTTTATTGCGGTTTTATTCTTTCGATGTTTGATGTTTGTGGTCCTTGTCAGTTTTTACAATTTTAAGCAAATCTCCATATGCTTCACAGCATGCCGTGCAATATTTATGGTGATTATTATACCAAATAGGAGCATAAATTTAGTGGACCATATGAATATTATTATATTATGAATATTATTTTTAATTTGTCTGCATTAGTATCTATTTAGTACAAAACTATTACTTCTGTTTAGCAATAACCAGTCACATATATAATCAATTATACATAGATGTATGAAAGTGTTTTATCGCCTATCAATTAAAGCGTGATTATTCATACTGTGCGAAATTTGTTCACACGGCGACATGTTTTTCGTTATAACTTGCTACTCCTTAAAATACCTCAATATAACATATTCTCCTAGATTGTAATTCTATAGCATAACATAAACCTAATAGTTGTATCTTAGCATTTTGTAGTCCAAATTGAGAGCGTTAAGTTATATTTAAGCTCTTTAACTAGCTTGCTGGTTTTATTCGGTACAGCGAATCAAAACAAAACAAAACCCTTGACAACCTGTCAAAAAGTCAACATTCTAAGCGATCCTCCTATTTTCTCTTGTAATCAAGATGTAAGAAATGCTTATTTGATCCACAAAAAGCTTTTTCAATACAAGGTTTAATGCCGTGATGCAAATGCTGGCCATCTCCAACCGGATTTAGTGGAACTTTTCTGCGATGTTTTAAGAAGGGTTCGGAAAGCCGCTTGTTCAATATTTTTAAGAGCTCCTTCACCGCACTGTGCCTTATGTTATATGAGGGAGCCCATAACTGTAGATCCTCCAGGAGTTACATATTGGCGATCACCTCATCTGCATCGTGTTCAAAAGCACTGAAGAGCTTTAATCTCGATATTTGTGTTGCATTGGACAGAAATAAAATGGATGGGCAAAAGTCTAGATGAGGAGAGATGATTGATTTTTATAGCTGTATTTTACTGGCAATAGTTAAATCGTTTTTCAATCGACATAGACTTCCATACTTCTTGGCAATTTTCTTGATGACATTGTCAATGTGAGAGTTGAACTTAAGTTCGTCATCAATAATCACGCCAAGATATTTAATATCCTGAACGCGATCAATAGTCTCATCATCAATTACAACAGAGACGTTCTCATTTAATCGATTCCGCGAAATAACCATAAATTAACTCTTAGATACTGCAAATCTTCATTCAAGTGTGAGACGGCAACTTCTAAATCCTTAGCTGCAATGAATAACACAGTATCATCTGCAAAAAGATCAATGTCGCAAAACCGTAAAACACGTCGCAAGTCATTAATATACATAATAAATAAAAGGGGCCCTAATACACTTCCCTGGGGCACTCCAAGGTTGTTCCCCACGGGACTGGAAACAGAATCATTAAAAACAGTCCGTTGAGTTCTGTCAGACAAATAGCGTTCAAACCATTTATATGCAGTACTCGTAATTCCAAAGCGCTTGATTGCACTTAACAGTAAGGGCCTAGAAATTGTTTCAAAAGCGCGTTTCAGATCCAAAAAAACAGCAACAATCGTATCTTTACGCTCCAAGTTGTCTTTCCACTTTGCTAACACCAAATTAAATGCAGTTTCACAAAAATGACCTTCCCGATATCCCGATTGTTCTGGTATCAACAAAGAGTTGCTATTCAAATACTCCAACAGCTGACCTTTAACAACAAGTTCTAAGATTTTCTCTAATGTGTGCAACATGTTGATGGGACGAAACTCTTCGGCTTTATTCGTTCCAGCAACTTTTTGAATAGGAACCACTAAGGATTCATTCCTGGGGCCTCCCTTAGCTCAGTCAGTAAAGGCGCAGCTACAAAGCAAGACCATGCTGGAGGTGGCTGGGTTCGATTCCCGGTCCGGTCTAGGATTTTTTCGGGTTGGAAAATTTCTCGACTTCCCTGGGCATAGAAGTATGATTGGACTTGCCACACAATTATACCAATGCAAAAATGGTACAGGCATCGAAAGCTCTCAATTAATAACTGTGGAAGTGCATCTAGAACACTAAGTTGAGAGCACGCAATAAGTTAAAATGCGATAAGCAATAAGCTTGAAATGCGAAGAAGAAGAAGAAGAAGAAGAAGGATTCATTCCAAATTTATGGCACATATCCATTCTGCAATAATTTATTAATAAGGTCCAGAAAGATGTGGCCAATGACATGAAAGCAATCTTGAATAACTCTAGCATTAACATTATCTACTCCAGCCGATTTTCCTAATGAAAAACAAATAACTCTAAGTTCATCTAATGTAATTGGGTGAAAAACTTCAAATCTGCAACTACTATTAACTGGCTGGTTTATTTCGTCAGGTTCATCGACCAATTCAATAGATTGATTGATCAATGAAACACTGTCTACAAAATAATCATTAAACTTAGCTGCAATTACTTGTTCTGACTGATCTAACGTGCTATTAAAGTTATGGACCGCGGTTTGCAATTACTAGGTTTTAATAAAGATTTCAAAATGTTCCATAGCTCTTTGCTGTTGTTTTGATGCTGATCAATCTTCCTTTGAACATATTCACAACGAGTTTTCATTATCGATTGTGAATACTTATTAGTGCGATTGTGTCCAATGATTGTCAATATTAGATCTTCAAAACTTTTTGTACCATTTGTCCCTTTTCCGTTTAAGACGCAAAAGATCCAAATTGTACCAGCTGTTCGAGTTTTTCAAAGAAACAAACTTTTGCTCAATTAGTTGATTGGTACACGTTTTCAAAGCGTTATTAAGAACAGCTGTAGATTCATCTAAGTTACCGGCCGCGAATGGAAAATCCAGGCTTCTCTCACCAAGATTCGAAACAGCTTGCGTCGAATATTTCCTCCAGCACTTCAATTTTACAAAATTATCGTTATCGTTAACATGGTCTAAGACATTAATCACTAAAGTCTCATGATCGGTTATTTTCAAATCAGTATCCGTAACTAAACAAATGGAACCAAAATTGGAATAAACGTGGTCAATTAAAGTTCTTCTGTGCCCGGAAATACGCGTATATTCATTTACCGTTTGCTTTAAATTAAAAAAACTCAGCTAAACGCTTCAAATGATTCGAATTATGGTTATCATGCCAATTAATATTAAAATCACCAGCCAATATATTTAATTTACTAGAATCAAGGAATGTCTCAAGCCAGTTCTCTAAAACTTCAACAAAACGCTGGTCACTAGAACTGGGAGAATGATACAAAACACCATAATTACGCATCTTCATGCCACGTACAACTGTAATGCCCAAGAACCAGTTGCCATCAATAACTTCGTTGGTACGAAGGTTGAATTGCACTGATTTTTTGACATAAATAGCAACACCGCCAGTGTGTCTAGAATGTGATTAACAAGCAGTGATCGCGCACGGTAGGACCCGATTTTCTACGTTGTGTTATAATTAATTGAAACAGACCGATCACAATTTTTGCAATCCATGCTCTTGTGTCCAAATTCTCCACATTTGAAGCATCTCAACACATTAATCGCGGGAACTATCGAGCACCGATCAAACCCTACATTTACTTTTTTCGCACATAACAAACATTTATAAGTATCGACATCGACTTCAATTACAACACCAAACTTGTTTTAAGTGAAGCGTGGATTTTCAAACATGTTCACTACTTTTACATCATTAATAGCGATGTCTTCATTTTGACTTTTTAAGTAGTCAATAAAGACATCGGAGGAAAACTGATCGCTCATGCCCACTATTTTCAATCTTGGCACCGAAGTGGGAACAACAGCACTATATTTTTCACCCAGATTGCTTTCAATACCATTTTTCACATCACATGATTTAGCTATATAAGTTACTTAAATCATCATTGGGGCTTTACACAGCCTGTTGATGCAGACAAATAAATAAATAAATAAATAAATCACTTACGTTTGCTCCTGTTGCACACTCAAAAATAATGGAGCCATCTTTACCATTCCTAAAATTACTGATTTTGTGTGTTTTTGGATCCAACTGAGTTTTCAAAAACTTTCGAGTATCTTCGCAAGGTTGTTTGGACTCTTTCGGTTTAATCACAATGACCGGACGAGTCTTACGATTATCTGGTTTGTTACTTTTACTATTACTGTTACTATTAGTTTTACTTTGACTAGCACGACTATGTCTTTTTACAACATCCGCAAAACTCGCATTTTCTTGAAAAACAACATCATCATCATGATCACTATTACTTATTACTAATTTACGTTTTTTGCGTCTGGTATTTTGGTCCGATTCTGACTGAATCGTCCTAGATGAACTGCGATGATCATTCTTTACATCTAATTGGTTTTCTGCATCCATTTTAAAAATGAACTTTTCATATTATCCAATTTCTATCAAATTAAATTTTCAAGACCATTTACATTTATTCTTTCGCTTTTAACCGCGATGTCCACCTGAGCAGCAATGTATCGCACCCATTCAACAACACATGGGCCGGGACCAACGGCTTTACTTCCCTTCCGAAGAAAGACGTGACCAGAGATTTTTATGCCTCAGAAAAATCCCACTGACTTCGGCTGGGATTGAACCCAGACCCATTGGGGTATTAGAAAGCAGTCACGCTTACCACTACACCACCGGCGCCGGCAAGTGGCTGCCTTTATCAAAGATGAATTGCAATGCACTGAATTTGTTTTAAATCCGCTCTTCTCTTATCCTAGGGATACAATTGTATATTATAGGGATGCAACATGTCATGCCTTTTATTTCCAATCAAAACTTGATGTATGGATTTTGATAAATATCAAGAAAGGATATATCACGTGCTGTAGGTTGTAGTGTGAACGGGGTATAACTTTGTACTTGCTTTAAAAATCTAAAAACGTAAACCTTACTTATTCCTGTGGGGGCTTTGCGAAGGACATTGTCATAAACTGACTCCGCTCCATAAACATTAACGCTCTCCCTAGATTTACACCCGTTACAACTTTGCTTTTGTATTCCCTCGGCAGTGTTTGCCGTGTGCACATCAATAATAATAATTATCCGTAAATAATAATAGCACTCTTCTCGGTATAATAATAATTAAAAAGCTAACATCGACATGCATCTCCGAAGTGTATTTGCCCGCGCACGATGCGAAGCCGATCCATTGAGCCCTAATGAATGTGCATTGTCTGAAACCGACACTTTAATAATGATAATCAAGATACCGATACCGCGGACAATGGCCACACGATGAACGATTCGGACAGAAGATCTCCTTCTCGGATGGAAGCCCCGCGCTACAGAATTTGTAGCCCCGGCTATTATTGTTTTATTCATTAACGTAATGGTTTATGGTTATACACAGCAAATTAGCATAGATTAGGGAATTGGGAACAATAATATGAATATCGGTAACGACAATCGCTTTACAACACACCGGGGACCCGTCGTCGTCTGCCGTTCACCGTGCCACAACCGCACGCTTCCTGCTTCGACACAATTATCACATGGCAGTGTCACATTTGTGGTCTCTTTCGATGAACTCCCGCACCTAGTGCATACGTTTTGGAAGGTTTCAATTGAAAATCTGATTGCACAATATTTGCGTGATTAGCCTGAAAAATTCAAATCACCACCTCATTAGAATTTACAATTGACTTGCATTATCGGATTTTCACCAACGTCGATCAGCTGCCCACCTCTCCTCACACAGGAGCGACAAAAAACATCGATATTGGATAAGTGGCCTTCAGAAACCAATTTCGACTCAGCTCTCGAATGGGTGGGCGGCTCGGCCCCTTGATCTGCGACAAAAAAGTCAAAAGTCGAACTTTTCCAATTATCATCCCCATAATGATTACATTTGTTCTTTTTGCTCTGTTTCACTCACACTCTTCAATCGAGCAAAGTACAGAGCTGATCCCCCGAGTGCCCGGACCAAGAGGGAGTGGGAAGTTTCTTCCCTACTGCGTATACATGAAAGCCAGCGACAAAATAACTTGTTAATAAAAAAAATTTGAATACGAAATCAATTTTCAGTGGTTTTCTTTTCAAACAAGGTGGAAAGTTTGCCGATGGCTGCGGGGAGAAAAAAGACGTCGATGTTTCACGTAGAGTTTTTTTTCTGTTATCATATTTCTTTGTTATCGCACTCGTGTGGGGTGTGGTTTCTATTCTTCCTCGTTTTTTTTTTGCGCACTGCCGTCTGTCAACGGCTGATGATGGCTGAGTTAGAATGAGTCATGTCCTAAATTAAATTTTGTTTTGGTTAAATTGAAACTTGCATTGAACCTGTACAGCGCATGCAGTAATTTTGCAGCTTATTCTTAATGTGATAAGTTTTGGTTAGGATAAATTACATAATTAAAGAGACTTTCAGTCATAGGTTTCTGTATGGGAATGCCACTTAGGTTCTAGTTTCAAAATATTTTTTTCGTAACAGTCGGAGTCGGAGTCGAAGTAAGTACTTTTCCTTCCGATTCGACCCCGACTCTGACTCCACGACTCAAACTCAAACAATATTTTCTAGAGGGTATTAGGACTCCAAAATAGTTTAAACATTATCCACTGCAATATGTGTTTTACAATACGCTATTGAAAGCATCCAATAGAATAATGGTGATAGAAACTGATCCACTGCCACCCATTGGGAGTCATTCCGAGAGTCGAAGTGACTTTCGTCACTAGTGAAGTGAGAAAAGTCACTCAATGATGACATGACTCCCCATTTGATTTGCATCACCACGACGTAACTTTTCTCACGTCCTTAGTGATAAAAGTCACTTCGACTCTCAAAATAACCCCCATTCTATCAAAATGAAAAAAAAAAAGATCCAGCGCTCAGTTTTAATTCAATAGATCGTTTTACCAAGCGCTGCTATGCACAAAATTTCTACGTTTTGACAGGTAGTAGAGCTAGTGTTTACAGTTTGGAATGGCAGAGAAGATGGTGTACTCAACTACTTTTACATTACCAATGGATTAAAATATGGTACCTTCCTTAACATAGTTTTCGCTTGACGATAGCTCTAAATTTTGTGAGAAACATCTCGAAGACCCTCAAGTATCTCGAAGCCTCAAGCAAGAAAATGTCCAATGTGGAACTCCGGAGCGCCATCCTGTAGCTAACGAATCGCATCACGAGGCAGCGGCAGCCAATTGAAAACCTGGAAAATCGGGAAAATCCGATTACTGGCAGTGAGAAGATTATTGAGTCCTTGGCAAGCGATCTGTCCAAGCTCAAACCGGACCAATTCAAAGCTCTCCATATTGTCTGTGGACTCAAATCGACTGATCTCGAAGCTGGAAGTCGACGAAACCACAGTCAATGAATTGGGAGAAGCCGCCAGCAAGGTAACCCTGAAGAACCTCGTGGAAGAATCAACTTTGTATCTCACAACCAGAATAATCCTCCATCTAAGAAGAACCAAAAAATTGCCGAAAACGCCATGTTGGAAGAGTGGCGACCAGCACTATGTTCGAGAATGTCCGTTCGCTTCGCATAATTGTTCCAGATGCAAGTAAAAAAGACACAAGGAGGGGTACTATTCCAGCAACAAACCGGCGCCTTCGAATGGTGCAGCAGAAAAACTTCAACACGACTCAGCGTCCGACATCACCATCATCTTAGAAGAGACATGGGTCAGTATCGGACAACCACTCACTAAACCGACATTCCGTTTATTCCAATCTGCATTCACAGCTTCTGGTGGCAACCTCAACCTTCTCGCCGACTTCCAGACTGAGATCACCATCGGAAATGTTACCAAGGCTGGTCGCATTTTCATCTCGAGCAGCGCTGAACTCAACGTTCTTGGAATTGAGACTATGGATCGGTTCCATTTGTGGTCTGTGCCGATAAGCAGCTTGGTTAACGTCGTTCACCATCGTTCCTATCAGTTCACCAATCAACTCAAGCAACAGTTTCCAGAGGTATTCCGAAGCACGCTGGGTACCCGAGCAAAGCTGAAGATCAAATTGAAATCAAAGTTTGCTGTTATGATGTAACTTATTTCGAATACTCCAGTTGATCTCATTTTGGTTGACTTAACGGTGAACACAGCAAAAATGAGAGCAACATTTTACACTTTTGAAGCAAAACGGAAAACTAATCCTGCTTTCAATGAAATCAATTTGATTACTGATTTTGCATTCATAATTTTTAACTGAATACGGGCCTGGAGTAGATGGTTACCATTCATGTTTCTCAAACTGAAAGACTTGGGCTCCAATCTCACCCCAGGCAAGTCACGAATGACCTGAAATGTGTTTAACAAATCAAATAAACAATAATCATTAGTTCAACGACAGATGAATTTCAATTACATTTTAAACAAGACGTAAACAGCAGAACTTCAAGTTAAGTTGCTTCATTTAAAAAGTCTTGACTGCATAATGAAAGCACAATATGATATCAGACTTATGTCGCAACATTTGAAATCAAAATGAGTTTTCATTATGATGCACACTTTAATATCGATTTGCTTTCATTTTGTTAACCGACTTTGCTCGGGTAGCTACCATAAACCGGACTAGTTCATTTGATCTTCATCAAGCTTCGTCTTCAATTTGGACTTCTACATCAACACATGTCAAGCAGCCTTTAGGTTCAATTGGCTAAACTTTGTGAGTTCGTTCCATTTTGTAAATTTTTATCTTTTCAAACGTTGGGAGATCACCTTTTTGTGGTGCGTTACTGGTATAAGATCTACCACCGAACCCTAGTCGTGACAACTTCGAACTAGGGAATCAGGATTTTCCAGTAATCAAAGGATCACATTTTAGTCCTTGTTACTGTTTATGACTTGATAATAGTGACATGAATCGGGTAGTGACCACCGCGCCGTTATGCAATTCTATATTGTATATTTCAAATAAAAAAATATTGTTTATGTTCATAGATTTCACATAATCCTTTCCCATTTGTCCTTCTCCTTTTCCTTTCCCTCTTCTCTTTTCAGAAAGCGAGTAATGGCGCTATAATAGCCATAAAAGGCTAGGACGAGAGTTAGTGTTCATGCCCTAAGCATCACTTAACCTTTCTAGCTTTGATGCTTCCAACGACCAACCAATCATATAATTACCTAAATCGGAACGTACGGTACGAGATGTCCACGTTTCATCCATTTATTGGATTCTGAAGCATCGTGTTTAAATCTTCGATTTAAACAGGCCCGATGTTTTCTGAATCATCTTGCCCCTTAAATGCTGCACAGTAGGGCTGTCCGTTTTGATATGTGTGACGCATCTTCGATATGAAACATATATCAAATAGACAAGAAACAGGATGTAGGTATATATATCATTTTCCAGGATGCTTTCAAGAACTGGCTGTGTTGGTGTTAGATAAGATAAGATAAGATAAGATAAGATAAGATAAGATAAGACGATAGCTCTAAATTTTGTGATTGGGTGTATCAAAGAACAATTGGGTTGGTAGATGTGACGGACAAACGTCTCATTGTACATCATCCCTCGAACCTCCAGATTTCAAACACGTGCATTGGTAATCTTATTCAGATTTAGCGACCTGTTTGGATACTTGCTGGTACGAAGCGAACGAATTCATCAACCGCAGCTGCACTGATAACGAAAACAGCAAGGATAAGATAGACGGAATCCTGGTACATCCTGTCAGTTACAGCTCATGGTGTTACTAAGCTGGACGTGGCGTGGTCGATTTCCGGTTCGATACTGAATCCTTTTCCTCTCCGATGACCGTAAAGTCGTGGCCGGTACCCATCCATATGGTTCATTAGGCAAATTTTGCTGGGTTTGGTCAATCACAGAGTAGCAACAACGAAACTTATGATTCTCAATGCTCGAACGTATTTTGGATTTTTTGGGATACACATGGCTAATATTTTACAGCAGATAGAATTAAGAAAGTTCCATTGGTAATTGTAGTTATGAGTACGATGATTGATCTCAAAATAAAAATGTATACGAGTGCTAAAGAGGAATGTATTGTCGCTTTAAAAAGTTATCTATAATCAGATTGAAGGAATACATTATTTAAATCTATGTGTAGTGAAGACTGGCCATATTTGTTCCCTGGCTTTTCAAAAACGAGAAAGATTATTTTCTGGAAATTTACCATAATCTTTGATGGATGGTAATCTAATAGTGACATTTCAATCAGTTTGAATAACAAATATATTTTTGAGAGGGTTCTTATTTGTTCGCTACCTTAAACTTTTTTTTTTAACCACAATGTTTTGAACCAAAACGTATGGAATTTGTACAGTATAAGCTTTGAATAGGTAGAATCAAATATAATCATTGGGTTTATGCTGCTTCTGTTAATCTCTTGTTTAAATTGAATTCGTTGAAAACTCAGATTAGGGGGACAATGTTGGTATGACAATGTGAACACTTAATTTGGTTTGACTTGATCCCCGTAAGTTAGAACAAATTTGATCACGGGATATGTGTGAAAATGAATATCAAAATGCATGTCATCAAATCACCCTTATGTGTGTATCAAGTCGACCCCAATTTTTCAAAATGCGTTTTTAGACATCTTTCTGGAAAACGTAATTTTGATAATGCATGTCGGTATCTCGTTCGAGGCTTGGGTTATTAATAAAGCTGAGATGTATCCAAAATTAAAACAGGGGAGCAAGTGTGTCCACTCTCCCCTAATCTTATGAGATTTTTATAACAAATAATTGAATTTAATTGCCATGACTGTTGAAAAACAGACTGTCATTTTTCTTGAATATCCATAATATTGGCTTTACTATCTTAAATATTGAACATACATAAATTAAGAAGACAGTCCGCCTCGTGCTCTCCTACCGTGCGGATCTATTTGCTTTGTGCTGAAGAAAATTTTACTGCTACTTAGAGCTACAAAAAATTTAAACAGCACTCTTCAGTGCTCTACCTGTAAAATTTCTACCTTGTTTGACTCTTATTCCTCTTCGATTATTGTTTGGACCCTATCCGAGGTAATCCTGCTTGGATATCCATTTGGAAAATTCGTCTTCGATCATTCGGATTCTTATAGTAATCTGCTTCGAAGTCAATTTGAACAATATTGGTTCTACCACCATGGTGCCTAAGCGCAGAAGAAAAGGGCAATCTCTTGATGCCCCTTCTGATGCCATTCAATTGAGCAATTCATTCGATATGCTTACGAATGATAAGAATGATCCATCTTCCAGGCAAAATTCCATTAAACATTCCGGGATTAATGCCAAAAAGGGAAAGATTTCGGCCATTGCGGTGACCAGTTTCGATTTCCTTTTGGAACTTTTGAACTTAGTTCAATTTAAGTTTTCACTTCACATTTGCCGTCGGGGTAAATGCCGTGTATTGGCTGAAATCTTGGACGAATTCGAATGTCTTGACAAGTATCTTACTGGGAGGGAACACATGTTTTTACTTACGACACCAAAACTGAACATCAGTTCTAGGTTGTTTTGAAAGGTATGTCCAGTGGTGAATCCCTGGATCAGATCAAAGATGAATTGATAAAATTACTTGGAGGTGAGTCTGTCCAAGTTATCAAAATGAAAATGAAATCCCATCCTGGAGAATAACGCAACGGGATTTCTAATGACTTTAATTAAGTCCACTTCAAGTCTAGTGAACTAAACAATCTTAAAGCCTCAGAAACAGCTAGTCTTATGCTCCACGTCCGAGTGAAGTGGAACACTTCAGGATGACATAAGAAAATTTCCAAAACCTCACCCAGTGCTGCAACCAAAAATTGCTACATGCCAGCAAGATCCATGAATTGTGGTGAATATTCTCACACAAAGGACGACTGTCCTGTGAAGGAAGATCCTAGAAAAATTAAATGTTCAAATTGTGGTGATAACCACAAATCTAATTTTTGACCATATGATTTGATAACACAAATCTACTTTGAGGCTCGCAAAGCGATCCTACAATCTCGATCTAAGCAACAGATAGGAGCTACACGTTCCCGACCAGGAACAAAATTTGTCACTGACATATCAGAGGAATTTGTTCAACAAATTCCTCTGATGTGTCAGTGACGGTCAGTGAAGATCAAATTCTACATTCGTACCCATAGGTACAAATATCACCTCTGCTACAAATTCTTCATATTTACCTGCTTCCCTCGCTGCTGACAATGTTCAACGAGTAACTGGAGCTACCTATGCTGCTATGGCAGCTGGTAGCAATCGAAATTCTAGCACATAATTCGAACGAAAATTTTGGTAATTTTGGCTTGGGAAGCATTACTGCTCCTAATATGTATTTTTTACAGAAATTATTAATTGACGTTATAGCTGATATGCTGATAATGAACTCCATGTTAGATGCTATTCAAACTGGAATTAAATTTTCGACCAATATCGTTACGACTTTGAAATTTTGTAATGGATTTTAAATCATATTTTGAATTGGAATGCTCGATCTATTAAAAATAATGAAGACGAGCTATTTAACTTTTTGAGAGTTCATAACGTGCATATTGCCGTTATAACTGAAACGTTCCTTAAATCTGACCATAAAGTTGAAAGGGACGTAAATTATTTCATTTATCGAAATGATCGTCTTGTTGGAGTCTGTGGAGGCGTTGACATTCATGAAAAAATCAAACATAAAATTTTTTCTTCGTTAGAAACCAAAGTTTGTTTAAACTTTGGGAGTTTCTGTTGAAAGAAAATTTGGACGTTCATAGCTGCCTATTTGCCATTCCAAGGGATAGGCCAGCAAAAAAAATTGCTAAAGGGTGACCTTCAGAAAATTACCCATCACAGGTCTAAATTCTTCGTTATGCAAAACACCGCTCATGAAATAATGCTTAAAGCAATTCCAATGGTAATATTCTGTTTGATGATTGATCTGCAGGTTATTACACTATTCAATATCCAAATATCCCAACATGCTTTTTTTCAGCACGAAATCCGTCAACTGTCGATTTGGTTTAAACTGATTCATTTCAACTTTTTAGCCAATTGTAGTTACCTATGTAGACTTCGGTTCTGATGACCTTCCCGTAACTTTTGAAATATCCCAAGAAATAATTACAACTCTACTTTCAATTACCATAGGGTTGATTGGGGGCAATATCGAACATTTATGGAAGACAGCTTTGATCCAAACATTCCTTTGCAAACCAACGATGAAAAAAAATATGGTCTTGAATCTCTGACTACTTCTCTAGGTGAAGCAAGAGCCGCCTCAGTACCAAAATGTGAGGTTAAATTCGATTTTTTTTTTATATTAAACTATGATCTTCAGCTCTTGATTCGTCTGAAAAATGTCCGTAGGAGGCAATATCACAGAGCACATGATCCTGCCATGAAAATTATCAAATTAAACCGATTCTCTGCCCTGAGTAGGGTAATTGATTCTGGTTGGACCTATCCAAAAACTGATGATGGTTGGACCTATTTTTTCAATCGCTAGCTTAGTCAATCTTCGCTAAGTTTTTATTTTCAAAGATCACTTTACTATCATAAAAAACTCTTTTTCTTCAATTTGCATGGGTGTTTTATTGAAAAAACTTCAAAACAATTGAGTTTCAATGTGTTTTCAAAACAGTTCACTTTCCACGCATTAGCTCGTCATCATGCCTTACTTTCAAACATACAAAAAAGGAATATCTTTTACATTTATTTTTATTTTCATGCAGTAAACAATACGTTAGTACGCCATTTATCCATTGGTTTCACTAAAATGTTTGAATAATTGACGAAATTCGAATACATAAATATGATCATGGTTGGACCTACGCATGATGATGGTTGGACCTATGAGTTTCCTAAGACGGCCGCTAGGTGCGCTTCGGTTTGTCTACATCCTTCATGCGCAGCTGATTTGAAATTCGATTTCGTTTTTTCCGAGTGGTCAGTTTCTTCGATTGAAAAAATGGCTAAAGAAAATAGTTATACGGTCGAAAATCTTCAAGAGGCTTTTCTTTTAGTAAGAAATAAATCACTTACCGCGTATCAGGCACAGAAAAGGTACAATATTCCGAAAACGACGCAAAAATTAAGGGAAGCCACGGCAAGAAATATGGAAGGGAAATAGTGTTGAGTGTTGATTTGGAGAACCAGCTAGCGGATTGGGTTTGTATGTGCGCTGCTTCTGGCAGTCCCAAGACGGCCAAAAAGATCTTGGAAGCTGCTAAAGACCGTGCGTCACTAGTTGGGCGTAAATTTAAAGGAGGAATTCCATCGTCAGGTTGGTTGAAAGGGTAACCACCGATTTCCGAACTACCACGGAAGCGCCGAAAGAATCTGTTAATATGAATTTACATTAACCACTTCACATACACCTTCTGTGTGTGAATTAACTTGAAATAAAATGTTAACAAACTAAAAATTGCTAACTGAAACTTATTTCCGAAAAAAAACTCCTAGTAGAAAAAAAAACTATAAAACCGGAATTAAGTTCTGATATTCTGTCATTTTAAGCCCCTAAATTCCCCGGGGGCACCCAGAACAGGCCCGGAAGTGGCCAATGTGGTCCAAGGCACTCAATTTTGTTATTGATCTTGTTATCGAATTTGGAAGTAATGTAAAGTGTCGCATGATAGGTTTTATTCCTTCCTTGTCAAAATTAGGTCCATGTTCCATATACCCTGGAACTTGTTCCAACCATATCTCTGGAACCAGTTGACCGATTCCAAAAATATTCAATAGCTTACAATGGGACCACAATACCTATAGTTTGACGTTAAAAAAAAATTTAAATCGGGTCAATGATTCCCGAGAAAATGAGCCCTGATGAATAGATAATGCGTGGAAAGTAAACTTTTATTAAAAACGAAGTTAAACTCAAATTTCTTGATTTTTTTTAAATAGCAAATTCATAAAAACTGTATAAAAAGAGTTTTTTTCATGATACCAATAAGCTCTAAACAAAGTTTTTGAACAAATATGGGCTAAACTAGCATTTGCAAAAATAGGTCAAACCATCATCATTTTTTAGGTCCAACCAAGATCAGTATAGGTCCAACCAACATCATATTTCTTTACTGAATAAAAACGTTTTATTTAATCATTTGTTCATAATATTTAACTTTTAATGTTATTATTAGAAACAAGAAAGGTAGATCTTTCCCCTAATCACGCATTTTTCATAATTATATGTTGAATTCATAAAAAAATACGACATGAATATTGACGTCGTGTGAAACCGGCCTAAATAGGTCCAACCATCATCAGTTACCCTAACAAAACTTTTGAAAAAAATGTTTCGAAATAAGACCCGAGCTCCAAACCCTTTTGGAAGCTCACAATGCTATCCAACATGAAGCTTTAGTGTGATAATTTATTAGATAGAGAATGGTCTTAAGGAGACAGTAGGTGGATAGTTCCGTTGGAGTACGGCAGTATGAAATTTGAAAAGAAGTTGAAAATGAGCGAAGGGCCATTAATGCGACAGTACAAAGTCAAACGCACACCTTTTGCCTTACCTGTACGATGTACGCGGAGATTTGAAATATGCCTACCAACCGTCTCCTAAAGACCATTCTCCAGCTAATCAATTATCACACTAAAGCTTCATGTTGGATAGCATTTCCAACCAACTCTGAAAATCGCAAACTTCGCGTATGAAGTAACATAACACTTTGAATGACTCAAGAGCCTATTCCAGCGCTTAAAGAAATTGGTAAAATTTTGATCACAAAGCCGGACGTGCTAAGCAATTCGATGGTTCCCATTATTTCAGTTTGGGTCTTACTAGCCCTATTGAGAATCAGGTTGCTCGGGATTAAATTAATATTTTCTCTCGGGGAAATATTTTTGATGATTCCTGGGGGACTAATCTGGACGAAGTAAGATCTTAAAAAATTTAAAATATGAAAGTAGGAAGGTGATGATTGAATTTTTATATCCTCATCAATAAACTCTTAGATAGTACTTTGACTATATGTTTTAGTATTACTTCAACGTGAAGTCAACGATTTACATAGTTGAAAATGCTAATTTTAAATAACAGACTGTAGTGGTAATTTATATACGATAGATGGAGTAGATGAAAGCATAGAGTTGATAGTTCCGTTAGAGTACGGCAGTGTGAAGATTGTATATAGATATTAGAATAGCGAGCTAGGACAACTTTTAAGGAAGATACAAATCGGTTTTTCATCTCTCTTTACCAAACTCCCCCTTTGGAGAGGGAGGGTGAGGGGTGTGTCCCCCCCCCCCGCCACCACTTTCAAAAAGAGATGAAAACCGACCGCTCAAGTACCAACTGCGTGTTTGATCTCTTTTTGCCAGTGGTGGCGGGGGGGGGGGGACCACCTCACCATCCCTCTCTAAAGGGGGAGTTTGGTAAAGAGAGATGAAAAAACCGATTTGTACCTTCCTTAGAAGTTGTCCTAGCTCGCTATTCTAATATCTATATACAATCTTCACACTGCCGTACTCTAACGGAACTATCCACTCTATGCTTTCATCTACTCCATCTATCGTATAAAAATTACCACTACAGTCTGTTATTTGAAATTAGCATCTTCAACTATGTAAATCTTAGATAGTACCATGTCTTTCTTGGTAAAATAATTTAACAGATGTTTTCATTTGGCATACTTTCCTGATAAATGCAAAAGTGCAAAATTTGTTCCAATTTTGAAGCCGGTAAAATCCAGCTGAAGCTTCTAGCATACCGTCCAATAATTCTGAAGAACTCGCATTTCCTCTAGATCAGGCATTCGAAATTATCGTGGGATTGCTATTATTTCTCGCATTCCAAAACTTTTTGAATCAATCGTAAACGACAATATTTTTCAGCAGGTGAAAAATCTAATTGCAAGTAAACAGCACGGCTTTTTTAAAGGTCGCTCAACTACCTCTAATCTTCTAGAATATGTATCTTTCATTCTTAAAGCGTTGGACAGTGGCAAGCGCGTTGAAACGCTATACACCGACTTCAGTAAAGCATTTGACCGCATCAACATACCATTATTAATCCTCAAATTGTAGAAAATAGGAATGGAGCCTGGAATTTTGAATTGGCTTCAATCATACCTAACACATCGTAAACAAATAGTCCGCTTTCAAAATAAACTTTCAGAACCATTTTCAGTCACCTCTGGGGTACCACAGGGTTCTCATTTAGGCCCACTTCTTTTTTTTTTGTACATAAACGACTTAAACTGCATACTAAAAAATATAAAACTGCTTGTATATGCAGACGACATGAAGCTCTTTATGGAAATAAGTAATTCTAGCGATGCAGAAGAATTCCAGGATGAAGTCAATATATTCCACACCTGGTGTGGTAAAAGTCTATTTCAACTGAACGTAAAAAAATGTACTGCAATAGCATTTAGCAGAAACATTGAAACACCGCATATTGAAATATCATTAGGCAACCAAATAGTAGAGAAAAGCAAAATTGTAAGAGATCTAGGTGTAATCCTAGACTCCAAACTAACTTTTATAGAACATTATAATACTATCATTAGTAAAGCAAACAGAATGCTAGGCTTCATTAAAAGGTTCCGTCATAATTTCGAAGACCTATACACTATTAAGCTATTATATACCACATATGTAAGGCCAATTCTGGAATACTGCCACCTAGTATGGAATCCATACATTTTCATACACGATGAACGTATAGAATCTGTCCTAAAACAATTCCTTTTATATGCTTTACGTAAATTGAATTGGATTGCATTTCTATTACCATCTTATGAAGCGCGCTGCATGCTCATCAGTATACAAACACTTAAGGAGCGGCGCCAATTTGCAATGCTTTTCTTCATCAACGACATTATTTGAATGCGCATAGATTCGGCATAAATTCTCGCACAATTAAACTTTTACACACCTTGTCGATATCTTAGAACACGGAATTTATTTTCTGAAAAATCGTACAGAACAAACTATTCAAAAAATAGCCCAATCAATGGAATGATGCGCCTATATAATTTGCATTGCGGAACTATTGACATCACTATGTCCAAGCAGCAAATAAAAACTAAGCTTAAACAGAATAGAATTAATGCATAATATGTAAGTAAACATTGTAATAATCAGTGTATGTAGTCTACACTGGCTTGACGAAATAAACAAATAAATAAATAGGTTTGCATTCTGCAATAAATAAACTTAAAAAAAATTCTTTAAATAGAATGATGCTTTACATCAATACGAACTCAATTTTTGCAGATGAGCAGTTTGGATTTTGCCATGGGCATTCAACTACTCATCAACTTTTAAGAATTACTAATTTGATTCGTTGAAACAAATCTGAAGGCTGCTCAACTGGAGTTGCTTTTCTAGACATAGAAAAAGCATTCGACAGTGTTTGGCATGAAGGTTTGATTGCTAAATTGAAAAAGTTTAATTTTCCACTCTATATTATGACATTTTTTTTTTTCATAATATCATTTATTTGTAAAGGCTCAATTGCGTTATTCAATGTATAAAAGCATTATGTCATATAACTAAAAACGGGGACCGAATACTCGCGACATACTCGAGGGAAAGTCGTCACATAGTCACTATGAACGAAGTTCCAATTTCTTGGTCTAGTCAAGTGAAATATCTTGGATTAGTACTTGACCAAATTACTTTTAAAGATCCCATTGAAGACATTCAAGCCAAATGTAACAAATATTTAAAATGTTTGTAATCCGCTTATAAACAGAAAATCCAAACTTTGCCTGACGAATAATCTTCTAATATAGAAGAAAGTTTTTCCACCGGCCATACTTTACGCTGTACCCATATGGTCTAGTTGTTGCACGACCATGAAAAAAGCACTTAAAAGGATTCAGAACAAAGTTCTGAAGATGATTTTAAAGTTGCCTCGCTACAGTACTACCGAGGTACATAGAATTTCGAATGTTAAGACTTTAGAAATTTTTTAATAGTCACTTTTGCGCTCTAGGGTCATTTGTGACTTGTCTGGGGGTGAGATTTGAACTCGTGACTTTGGCGTGAGTGGTATGGATGCTAACCACTACACCGGGGTCGACTCTACTTTAGAACTAATGTCCTACAAAAAAGTAATTAATTTCAGGCAAAAAATCGTTGCGATCCTCCATTTCAACAATCCTTTATTAAGGCTTGTACTCGAAAAAAATGCACCATTTTTATCCGTGTGTAACTTTTTTATCCGTGGGTAAAAATTGATGAAAATCTGAGTATAACTAGTTTGGAGTGAATTATTTACATGTGCAAAATTTCATAACAATGGGTTCA
Source organism: Ochlerotatus camptorhynchus (assembly GCF_037179485.1). Taxonomy (NCBI): domain Eukaryota; kingdom Metazoa; phylum Arthropoda; class Insecta; order Diptera; family Culicidae; genus Ochlerotatus; species Ochlerotatus camptorhynchus. The sequence continues at coordinate 40,857 of NW_027041061.1, forward strand.
GTGGTTATTGAGATGTCATCGAAACAAGAAGAAAATCGCCGGAGAATTTTGCGCGCCGTCATGAAAAATCCGACTGGGAATCACCTATACAACTGTGTCTCGAGTGCTAAAATCGTTTAAGGAGTCCCAGACGACCGAGCGGCGGGCTGGAAGTGGAAGAAAATCGAAGACAGCTGACCCTGTGAAGGCCCGGAAGGTGTTGGATTATTTCAAGCGTAATCCGAACCTTTCGATTCGCGACGCGGCCCTGAAGGCAAAGTGTTCCGTCTGGATCATTCAGCAAACCATGAAACGAGCTGGGCTTCGTGTATTCAAGGTCCGGAAGGCACCTAACCGGTGTGATCAACAAAACACGGCGGCCAAATCCCGCGCAAGGAAGCTGTATCGAGAGTGGTTAACGAAACCGATGTGTGTGGTTATGGATGACGAAACCTACATCAAGGCAGACGCAAAGCAGATACCGGGGCTGGAGTTCTACGTTGCCAAATCACGGTTTGATGTTCCGGAAGACATAAGGAAGAAGAAATTGGACAAATTCGCCAAAAAATACTTGCTCTGGCAGGCCATATGCCAATGCGGTAAACTGAGTAAACCGTACATCACAATGGGTACCATCAACAGCGAAATTTACCGTACCGAGTGCCTCCAGAAGCGTCTGTTGCCCTTCCTGCGGTCGCACGGAGGTGAGACATTATTTTGGCTGGACCTGGCATCATGCCATTACGCGCGATCGACGTTGGATTGGTACAGAGACAATAACGTTGTTTTTGTACCAAAAACCGCCATCCCCCCAAATTCACCAGAGATTCGTCCGATGGATAGATTTTGGGCCATAATGAAGGCCAAAGTTCGAAAATCATCCAAGGTGTTTAAGAACGAGCTGGAGTTGAAGAAAGAATGGATGTAAGTTACCAAAAAGGTCGGCTCCACCATTGCACAAAATGTAATGAGGGGTCTTAAGGGAAAGGTGCGGGCTTTCAGCGATGAAAAGGAAATTGAATAAAGTAATTATGCCGAAACATAATCCATATGTATCAGTTCATTCCCTTAAAGTTTCAAGAAAATCCGACCTAAAATAAATTTTTGGCGAACACTTTTGTCAAGTGCATTTTTTTCGAGTACAGGCCTTAGGTTTAGTTTAAGTTTTTAGTTTTAGTATGTCAATTGTTTTACTGACATGAAGTTTTCCTCAGCAACTCAGCTTGTCATAAACTTGTTTAAATTACTTATATATGACAATCTCAGCAGTGAAAATTTACATCTAGTCACTTATATCCCACTCATTTATAGCAAAAAAAGCACAAGAGGTGGGATCTATATATAACATGTGTCAAGTTATACATAATTGACATGCGCAGCTAATGTATGCCTATATCACAACTACTGTTTTGAAGATGTTCTTAATGGATTCAATCCTTCCAACGAATGGCATTTGTTTATTTTTCCATCATCATTATTAATTTTATTGTTCGAATAAAGTGTATAAACTGAGATTCCGTACTCAAAAACTTTTGTTCGGTTGAAAGTTTAAGGTGAATCTTTACATTCTTCTTCTAAAAAACTCATTGACTCTTAGAAAAAGTTTTTTGCAATAAATTTAAATGCACTAAAAAATCTGTATAAAATTCCCAAATTTCGAAAACATCACATTTTTAGCAAAACAAATAGAATTTCAACCTTGTTTGATTATCATACTTGTCTCTTCTACATAACGTGAATGGGATGTTGAAAGCACAACTGAAAGTTTATTTTTATTCTATATTTTGCTTCATCGGTCAGCCATACCATTTTTTTCTTTTTTTTTTCTTTTTTTTTTTCTTTATTTTTTTTTGTTTATTTATTTTGTCAACCAACGTAGACTAGTACATATTCGAATACAGTTTTGTTTTCTTAAATTTATTTCTTTATTTTGTCAACTTTGGACAAAAGTTTAAAAGTATAATTTTGTCTTTAATAAAACTAAGCAGTGTCAGCTTTCCTTTTTTTTATTAGAACATCTAGAAACGAAATAATTGTTATGAAAACATGTCTATAACACGAAAAACAAGAACATTACTGGTATCATAGGTTGAAGTTATAATTCAATTACAATTCTCAATTACTTATTTATAACACATTTATAACTGATTGTATTTGATGAAAACTTCCTAGCCTTATAAACAACATGTTTTCGTATGTTATTTCTGGAAGCATGAGTACAACTGAAATAAAGCTTATTAATTACATGTTATAAATAAGTTTCAGTCAAGATGTACTTATTCAAGTTTGCTCATGGTTCTAAAACTGACATATGAAAACACGTTGTATATAAGACTAACAAGTTTTCACCAAATCCAATCGGTTATAAATGTGTTATAAACAGGTAATTTAGTCATGCAATACCGAATTATAACTTCAAGATAACAAGTGCCCGTCAAAAAGGTTGAATACTTCACCAACAACAATACACCGGGCTTAAAACAAGATGTTTTCTTAGCAATCAATATATAACTTATTTACAACTGGGATTTGTTACATTTTTCATGAACGATGTTGCAAGTGGTACTTGGGATAGACAACCTCTTTTAGATACTGAATTGCCAAGAAAGGAACAATAAGTAAAAACACTTAGATATATAACATAACAATTATGGTTGGTAAGTTACTGTAATTGGCGGAGCACCTACTTTAAAATGAATGATGATAATTTATACATACCAGCATACAAATAAGAACTCACAATATTATTATTACAAGCCACCCTCGTACAAACTATGCCAAATTTGGACAATTGAATCAATTTTTCTTTGAAGTTGATGGCAGTTTACAATAAACATAGCGAAACTATTTGCTTTAAAATGACAAAAGCCAAATTAAAGCATTACTTCAATTCTATTCCTTAATTATTGAACACGGAAAAGTAATACAATGGAAACAATATACTTTTTTTTTCCTCTGTTTTCCTTTTGTTTTCCGTGCTGAGCACCAATGCTACCGACGTGCCAGGAAGGCAGCTCCCACACCTGGACCCTACCTATCGACCCATCCATTCATGAACCGGGGACCAACGGTCAGAGATGTTATGCCTCAGAACATCCCGGCGGCGCCGACTGGGATTGAACCCAGGCCTGCTGGGGTGAGAGGTAATCACTCTTACCACTACACCACCGGTGCCGTTAAAACAATATACTGTTTAGTCTAGTTTTTTTTATATAATATTGTTCAGAAGTAAGACATACAATTTTATTAAAATTGTATCAAAATGGTCTACACTTGATTGATGGCAAATTAATAAATAAATAAAGTATCCTTTTTGTTACTTTTTGTGGAGAACATGTTTCGTCAGATTTGAGTTATTGTGCTCGGTACATCATTCCAATGAATCCTTTGGTTAGGAACGACTAACGAGATTGTAACGTACGAGTTGATTACGGGGAAATCAGTTCGATTTCTAGCTCTCTTACGCTAAAACAATCGGCAGGTGAAGGACGAGATAAATTTTACACACTTGCTCCACAAACATTTAATGTACATTTTCAAAACATTAATGGGACGATTTTCCAAGAATAGCAAGTGTGGTAGCCATCTTACGCTAAAGGTCACGAATTCAAATCTTTTCCTCGGAAAAGTCACGAATAACCTTACATGTGTTAAAGTGGCTATAATACAAAAAAAATCCCCGTTATAATCGTATCCATCCATTTCCACCCGTCCTGACGACGCTTGACCTTCATTTTCGGAAAATAAATCATCACCCTCTTAGAGCCCGACGTTGCATTGTTTGTTTGTGGTGAGCCTAGCACCAATCGACATCGTCATCCTTGATACATATTTCACCTTATCGCGCTAAAAATATCTTCACTCCCATAAAACCTACCCCAACACGATTACACGCCTCCATCGTCGTCATCGTCTTTGTTCCTTAGCTGTAGTGGGGTTGTGTTTTCACTTTTTTTTGTCACCTCGTCACGTTCGGTGTGTTTTTCTCCGATGCCTGGTCTGACACATATAGTCGTCGCAGAATCATTCATTACGTGCCTTTGCTATGGCTGTCGGCATCGTATGCGTGCTGCGAATCATTTCAAGTGGATCCCACACGTGTCAATATATTGCTACGAAGAGAAATAATTGACAATAATATTGATGATGTGAATACACAATACGATTATTGTCAATAATATTGATACGTGTGGGACAGTGTTGTTAACAATGCGTTGATCTGTTCATGAAAAAAGTGGACACCATATTTTAACTTTATCAATTCAACGTTAAATCAGATAATACTTGATGCAAAAAATTGCTAACTTTCGGAAGTATTTTTTTTTTTACTAAACAATGCCTAAAAAAGTGATCTTATTATTAAAGTAACAAGGAAATCCCAAGAGGGTGTCCACTTTTTTTCGTGTGCAAATATCTGTAGGTTAACCACATTGGTATGGGGTACGCTTAAGCGATATTGAGCGTATATACCTTGCCACAATGCTGTGCCCATCCGGGTGCAGCAAATTCGTGAGCCAAACTAGGAAACTGGATGTCTACAAATCAAAATTAGAGCAATCGTTTCTGCGAGCCCATATGCCTACCGGAGAAACAATTGTGACTTTGAATGGCCGTGGGTAGGTTTTGTGTGTGCGTAGTGGTAGCACCAATAACCAGCCGCTCATGGCTAGATGTTCGACTTTTTTTTTCCGGGTGAACGGCATGGCATGAACCGGCCTGAGAAGCACAACAGCAGACGGAATGGCATTTTCAGACGTTGCACTACGTACAGACTAGTGCAGTGGGTGCTACTGGCAATGTGTTGCAATTTTGTGTTCTGCGTAGAAATGAAGGTGCAAATTTGGACCAGTGAGCCGTAGGCCGAATGCCGTTTGCCTGTGCACGGAAGTACAGAGCAAAAACCGATGTAAAGCTGCTTCCATTTGTTCTAGTTTGATGGATGGCTCTCTAACGATGCTAACCGTACCATGTACAGGAATCCGCCGAAGTTCACGGTGGGTGGTGTAGTCCCTTCACCGGTATTTGTCACCTGACCTCCAACCAATTGAGCTAACTTTTTGATTGTACTTAGTGCCAATAATTTACTAGCCACCTACATAAAATCAGCTCAATCGATTGGAGCAGACTACAACACTAGGGTGCTTCATTCTGAAAAAAGTGATGAATTTCTGATGGGCCACCCTCCAGTTCGATTCATAGCCCCAAAATATGAACCTGTGCAAAAATTGGTAAAGATTGATGAAGGTTTAGAGGTCGCGCCAATGATTTGAAATTTGTATGGGAATTACTATGGAAGAATTTAAAAAATCGCTTATATCGCTATAACTTTGCTTCTACTTGTCCAAATGTCGAAAAAATTTAGTATGTTATTGCTATGGCAATAAACAAAAAGCCTACAGTTGCTACGCTCAGTTTTGCAGCGTATCAAGAATTATAAAAATGTGAAAAAATGGCAAAATAGGGTAAATTGACAGATGAATATGTACAAGGCAACAACGCCAATTTCATCGCAACAACAACAGGCTTGTTGATCATTGTCATGACAACCACATATTTTTTTTTTTTCAACGTTTGGACAACTACAACCAAAGTTAGAGCAATGTAAACGAAAATCAATAATTTCCCATACTAATTCACCAAAATCTCCATACAAAATCCAAATCATTGGCGCGACCTCTAAACCTTCATCAATCTTTACCATTTTTTGCACAGGTTCATATTTTGGGGCTATGAATCGAACTGGAGGGTGGCCTATCAAAAATTCATCACTTTTTTCAAAATGAAACACCCTACTACAACACTCACCGCACTATGCGAGGGATTCCTGTACTAGTAAAATTGATGCAAATTGTTCCAGTTTGATTCGTTTGCCAGGATTGAGGGTGAGAATCTCTTTCGCAATAATGAATCGAGCTGTGTTTTGAGAACTGCCTGGAGCGCATTTAAAATGTTGATTACTCAAAACCCAAAACCTTATTGAGTTCCTACAGGCTCGTGCTAAGCTCTCCCAAGTAGCATGCCAATAGTATTAATGTCTGTCACAGCAATTTTAAGCATACCTATCTGTCGAGCCTCTTGTACGCATTGGATGGTCTTCATAAAGTGCCCCTCGAACTGGCAACAATCTTCAATATTACCAGAAAGATAGAACATGTCTACTGAAAGCTCACGGTTGGACACTCGAAGCATCTCTGCGTGTGTTTCCCACGTTTATGCACAACTTTGGTCACGCTACCGTCCGTGAATGAAAACGAAATAAATCATCTTATCATCACGATCCATCATCACCCCCCCTATTGGAAGCACCGTGCTCACTCACTCATACGTCGAGAGGAAGCCCTGAGGCAGGACAAATGGAACACGGATTTGGCTCGTGCCGCTGCTGCTGCTTCAACTCTGGATGGCGGATCCGTTACCAATTGGCCAGATACCACCACCGTATGCTCTGTAGAGAAACCGTCGTGCCCAGTGAGAAACTGAGAGCAGAAATTCAATGTACCTGTCATGCTACACAACCTGTCACTAGTCCGTTAGCATTTCCCGTCCACGATCCTGTGTCATCCCCCGTTCCGTTAGGAATAGAGAAAAACGATTTACGTCTCTCCGAGCCGACGCTGTTGTGTTCGTTCAGTAAAGCCGAAATTTGTTTTCCGCTGTACCGTTTTCACTGAACTTCCAGACAGCAGCATTTTGATGAAATCCCAGCTTATGCCTTCAAAGACTACTTTCCAAAATTTGATACAACACGGTCGTACAGTATCCATGGTACACAACTTCTGGATAGTAACAGAAGAGTCTGTTTTCCGGAAAGCACATTTCTTTTGCCTTTCTCGCCCCAACGACGTTCAGCGTATGAAGCATTTCGATTCGGCTTCATAGCCGAACGAAAACCTAATTAAAACTTAACCAACAACCACAAGTGAGCAATAAATCATTATTATCACATTATGGCTACCCTCAGGCGTCGACATCGCCGACTTCAGCACCCACTAACTTGAATCCATAATCCGTATTTGTTCTCAACTTCCTCCATTTCCCCCCCAACACGATAAACCACTAGAAGACGTTGCGATGCCGAGTTCAAATACAGCAACCCCTCCATATATGTGGTGGGTGGTACCATCCACCCACCGCTGTTTCTCGGTTGTCCTTCAATCAATTACACAAATTGTTTGTATGTGATTAGTGTCAACCATACACTAGTTATCTAGCGTACCATACACTAGTTGGTTGAACGACAGCCGAAACATAGCGGTGGGTGGACGGTACCACCCACTGCATATATGGATGGATTACTGTACTTACATTGTGTGTGTTTCGTTTTCGAAAACGAAGACCTTCTCACTGTTAGCTTCCTTGACCACTTCACACATAGAGAAAATCTGAGATTATATGAGCAGAGGATCTTGAGTCGTTCCATGTCGTAGTAGTCCGCTTTGTCAAGCAGTTTTGGTGTGACTTGTTTTTACCAGTGCTTTTGGAAAAATAAGTCAGAAACGTTTTTATGTTTTGAGAGTCCAACAAATATTGACTATCAGCCAACGGAGAAATGTAAGCTTTTCTGATGTAAAATATATGTACATAATGTGTACAGAATCGCAACATAGACAGCCCGTGCAATGTGGAAGACTTTTCAGATAATTGTTTAAAACTAATGTTATGAAGCAACTAAATTTCCTCTTGTGTGTAAATCAGAACACTTATAAATAACTAATTTTACACGTGACATATTCTATCTTTGACATAAAGGATACGACGTAAACAAACATGTCATGTAAAATTAAGTGCTCTGAGACTGAGAAGTTCGTTACTCGACGAAGAGTATGTTTGATTGAGCTGAATTTCCCGACTGATATAAATCAATTTTATGTCAAAATTGACGCTAGTGTATGTCAGTCAAACCTATAAATTTGTAGGCACCTTTAAGGAGTTATGAAGTAATCGAAGTTAATCAAACTAATATTTTGATGAAATCGCAGAATGCTAGTAAAGATCTCATGAACGGATGATGAGATATACCGAGCTGCGGTCCAATGCAAGAAAATGGAGAAAGAAAAGTGTGGAATCATGTCGAATCAAATAAAAAAAAAAACAATTGCGACTGGACTTGAACCACGAACGTTGCGATTATCAGACCTGTGGCTCTCTACATGCTTCGGAATGTAGAAAGGCTACAAGAGAATAAAAATCGCTCATTTCTTGTCATACTCGACTTCGTACCCTAAGTAACAGTTTGAGTTTTATGAGAGTTCCGAAAACGTTGATTTAGACTTGTAGAATGCTTTAAAACAACGATAAATCGTTCAATGTTACTTGGGATGCTTCTGATGAATGGGAATGGGAGAGATTTGTGGCAAGTATGTGCGCCGTTCAACAATGTAATAAATAAAAAGCTTGCTGGTGTAGTCAAAAGCGTTGACAGAACACGAGCTAAAAAAAATAAAAAATAAATCATTACATCATATGAAAGGTCAACTAATACCATTCGCTGCGGGATTCACTGCCGAGGATGATAGACAAATGTAACTAACTTTCAATGTAATACATTTTTGGTTTGCGTTTATCTCTATGAATCTCAATCTCATTTTTGTTGGTTGAATCAAGAAAAACTTTGGTAAGTAAAGGAAGTGCAAAACTAATAACAAATGAGCAATTTGCAAAAAAAAATTTTTTGCCAACCCTGACGTTCACCAAAGATGATTGTAAAAAAAAAAATCACCAAATAACCATCAAAAGGCAGCCATTTAAATGTCACCCGACGCACAGTGGGGCAACGATCTCGTTAGCGTGGCCAAACACCATGGGTATGCTATCCAATTTGAAATTTTTGCTGCACGGTACTCAAATGGTTCCAAATTGGGCCCTGATTAGCCTCCCAAAATTTGAAATCATTTAGTTAGAAACTGACTTGGCACAAACCATTTGAAGTTTATATGGGAATTACTATGGAGAAACCATAATTTCGATTCATATCTATCTTAAAATTCACCAGTTCATACTACTTTAAAAAATGATGACTGAGCTTGTTTTCTCAGCTACAACTTTGTTGAAGATCACTTTTCGATTAAATGTAAGGAACAAAAATTATTAATGATTCAAGTCAATAATATCTTAAGATTATGCTCAATAAACTTTACAGCAGACAACATTGGTGTTTATGGCGCGTAGAATAGAGTAAAAAATCGTGACTACTATGTCACACTACAGAAAACAGTGTTGCCCACAATACATTTGCTTAATCTTGCCATAAGATTATCAATCTCTTAAAAAATTAATAACTATTTAATTTGACGTTTGGCTGAAAAACGATTTTCTGCAAAGTTGTAGCTGATAAAAAAAATTCCCATAAGAATAGCAATAGAAGAAAGGCTAGAAGACAATGAATAAAAAGTCTTTTTTTCCATAGTAATTTCCAAATAAACTTCAAATGGTTTGTGCCAAGTCAGTTTCTTATCAAATGAGTTTAAATTTTCGGAGGCTAATCAGGACCCGATTTGATACCGTTTGAACACTGTGGAGCGAAAATTTAAAATTTTGCATCAGTCTAGTACGCATCCTACAGATTTACAGTCTTGTACAAAATTGATGTGTTTACAAAGAGCCAGCTTCGGGTGTTTTCTTATTAGTTCATATTCCTGCCGCATAGGTGGCACTCCAACCTATCTTTCGGCAATGTTGCGTATTTTATAGTTCTAAGAAATATTGTCGAATACATCAAATTTCGCTTGGAACCATTCACAGGATTGTTTTGTGGGATTTATTCAAGAATTTATTTAAAATATTCTAAGAAATTCTTCTTGAGATTCCAACTCTAAGTAGATATTCTACAAAACACTCTAGAAAATATCTGAAGAAAACTCTTGAAACTTGCTCTGCAATTCACTTCGAATTTCTTTTAATTGTAGAGCAATTACCTTAAATTCTACTCAGTTTCTTCTGATACTTTTTGAATTATCCTCAGCATTTTCTTAGTACTCCTTCAAAACTTTGATGGAATTATTCCTTTAATTAATTTTGATTTCTGCTCAGAAATTCCTCAAAATATGCTTCTGGATTCTCATGGAGTTCCCCTTTTAGTTTCGATGAAATTCTCATTCTGGAATACTCCATGAAATTCCTTAAATTTTATTCGGATTAATCTTCTATAGGATTCTCCTGATCATTCTCTTGTAATTATATCCAGAACTTTAAAATTACCCTTAAGATTGACCTGTTACTCTCCTCATAATGCCTATCAAATATTCCTAGGCATTCATTAAGTTTTCTCCTCTTCTCTGGTGAAATTTTCCTTTCAATGTCTCCTCTCAATTCACGTGGAATGCTCTCAAAATTCTCTAACAATTATTCTCATATTAACTAAGTTATTCTGCTTATATAATTGTATATAATTTACTTAGAATTAAATGTAAGCTCTAATCGTTTGATTTCTTTTCCGGACTCCCTTGAATAACATCTGAATCAAAAGTACCATAGCAAAATGATATAGTGGTTCTCAGAATTTCGTAACAATTGGCAGTTTTGTTCCTTGTTAAACAATATAAGATCAATTTTTTTTTTCTATTTTTCCAAAAATGGGCATTTTTTTATATCATAAATTTAGAACCACTGAGCCGATTTCAACGATCAAAATATCAAATGAAAGGTTATTAAAAATACTTTTCAGAAAAATATAAAAACATATAAAATTTTTAGCATTGTATGGAAAACTTTGATTGGTTTTTGTTTATTATGGTTTTCATGGTTTGTAGGAATTTGCTGCTGCGAGATTTTTTTCTCTATTACAGAGATTTTTAGCCATATGGCTAGTTCATCTCTTATATTTTCCAAGATGGTTATTGAAAATTTAGTGCAATAATTCCTTTACCTGGTGCATTTTGGACACCTGAAAACTTTTTTCAATAATTTCGCATGTGTTGATTAGTGCTGTGTTTGATTATTTGAAAAAAAATAGGATCGAAAGAGTTTTCAAGATTACCGCGAGTGAACAAACCGGGTTTTTTTCTTCCTTCGCCGCCTCCGTGAAATGTTGCGAAAAAGCAGATCTCCGTTGAATTTTCTAATGTACGCTGTTGAATCGTGTCCGTTTGGGTTTAGTTACAAGTGCATAACGACTCGGAAGCTGTAAGCTACAAACTAAGTCGGTGATATCCAGTGGAAGTAGGTTAAAATCGAACGTGCAAATTTTCTCCTGCAAAGAGCTGCTGCCTGCAAGCCAAAATGTACGCGTATCTATCGGAACCACTCACAACGAAGGATTCGAGCTAGGAGGCAATTGATTAGCTTGCTTGCGGTTCCAGCTCGATGCAAGGCTGGCGGATCAGCCAGGAGTAGTAGTTTCTAGTGAAAGAAACATAACCACGAGCAATGTCGAGGAACTGCATCCCAAACCCCATGATAAACAAGGAGCGGATGCATCCAACGAAACTTTTAAGCACAAAAGAATCATTACCAACATAGGAAAAAATTCGGATAGATCCTTCCATTAATTATTTTATAATTCTTCAATTTTGTACAAATATTTACGCATTACACACAACTACACATAGTAACTCGGAGCGTTTGGTACGGTATGTCCACCCAAGTAACATTTTAAGTTTTATGAACTACTACAAAGCAACTATAAAACAACATTCATAAAACCCTGGTCAAGGTTATTTTGTCATTAATGCATTCACCATAACCTCATTTTGACTAGAATATGTCTAGTTGGCCCACCCTGGAGAAGGTTCTGAAGGGTGTATTCTCGAAGCTATTCAAGATTGATTTACAGCAAAAGGTTTTATGACGAACACATTGAGAACCATTTGAAATCTACAATAAAAGCTATTTAGCAACAATAAAAACCCTTTCCGAGCCGTTTCCCCTAGCCGCATGCTGAATCCACTACGAAAGTATAAATCAAGATAGAAAAGGATTTATGAATCCGATCCTATCAAAATAAATAAAATAGAAACTGATGGTATAAAAATCTTGTAGAATATCCAAATTTATTACAATAGTTCCCATTAAGTGGCCTAGTTTTAAGTGCCAAATCAAATTTTATGTGAAATGTACGTGAAAATATCGAAAAAATTAAGTCCACCCTCGTAAAACGTCAATTTGACCAATTATTTAAAATTGTAAAAAAAAAGTTTATTCTTCACATCGAGCTTGGCCGAATTTTTTTTTTTATTATTTTCGCATTTAAATGTTTGCTTATTGCTTAATTTACCAAAATATAGTTATATCTAAAGAAATATTGATTGAAAATCGAAGATTGTAAAAAACAAGCAGACCAATTGTAAAATGGAGGTGGCATTAAAGTTGATTTTCATGGGTCATTTGTGAAAAAGTTGTTTTGCTTTCAAGAATTCCTTAACAAATTAATAAGGTTTTAAAATGGCTTTGGAAAACTTGCAGGCTGAATTGTATTTATCTAAAGCCATTTTGCTTGATCCTAACCCATTCAGATTTATGGCAGCATTTATGGAGGCAAAATTGCCTGCAAAAAGTTAAACGTCCAAGTTTGTTTATCTTTCGATAGTTGCGCTGTGAGATCCAGGATTCTTCCAAGCGGTTTTCTCCCGATGGATTGGGAGCAGTTAATCAGATAGTTTGCGATGCTGTTTTACAACATTTCGCATTTCAAACAGCTGGAAGCGCAATCGTTCCCGAAAAAGATCCCCTTCTTCCGGATGGTTACAGAAGTGCACCATCCAATGATGCAGAGATGTACGGTTGAATGAAATTTTCAAAGAATCTTTCGCCGAATAAAATCGCTGCGTTGGATCGGAAACCAGCTGATCTCCGCTAACGAACAGTTTCAGTGGTTTGCTGTCGGTTGTTATTTCGATTGTCATCGCAAGATCTGGAGAAGGCTGGTATGTTTTTCAACTTTAGACAATGTTTTATGAGTTCGAGGGCCCCGCTCACTTTACTCTTCTCCGACAGATGGTTAGTCGTTTTTGGTGTGCTGGTTCTTCTAAAGAAGTAAATTTTGCTGAAATCGACTTGAATTTTTCATCCTACTTCGTCTATCCTTCGAGATTTCCTTGTCATAAATTAAGCATTTATTAACTATGAGGAACCATCTTTTAAGCTCAATTTGTAAACAAAGTATTTGGGGAGTTGATGATGCTTTTGAAAAGGCTAAAAAGCAATAATAAATGCTTTTTTCTCTAATGCAAAACCTAATTGTTTTATGGTTGCTTTTATAATGATAGAACACGTTTATAAAGTATTTTATCAAGACATTAATAAACAATTGCTAATGACGTTTATGCTTGAATTACAGAACAGTTTTAAGGAGGGATTGATAACTGTTTTAAATTTATTTTTAAAACAAGACATTTTTCGACTTTCTTGCCAGACTATAAAAGGTTTTTAAAACAGCAAAATGCTGAATTACCAAGCAGGAATGTTTTACACTTTAAAATGCTATATTTAAACTAAATGGATTGTTCATTGCCGTTATAAAACCATCATAAATCAGAGTGGATGCTTAATGGTTACTGAATTGTTACTTGGGCACGCTTTCTTCTACCCCTGTAGATTCAAAAAATGTTCCCATCCATTGGCCGTATTGATGTTTATATTATATCTCAGATATGCTGTAAACATCAATTAAACAAGAAAAATGATGCTTCCTCGTACTGGCTGCGTTTGTATTAGATTTCATTAGATTAGATTAGATTATATTAGATTAGATTAGATTATATTAGATTATATTAGATTATATTAGATTATATTAGATTATATTAGATTATGGTTTTCATAGTTTGTAGACAATGGGCATAACACGTTTTTTTGAAAATTTAGACTTTTTTACACAACATATAAAAAAATTAGCGCTGTATGTTTTTTTGTTTTTGAGTAACGTTTGCTTAAGTTTTTTGAAATTATCACGTTTAGAATTTGGTAGTCTAGGATTAGAAATTGAAATAAGTAATGTCACCATAATATATTCGATATGTATCAATGGAGACGCAGGGTAATCTAGTCGTATTGGAGTATTGAGCGATATTTCTAAACATGATAATTTCTGAAACTTGTAGCTCAAAAATGAAGAAAAATACATCGATGATTTTTATATGTTTGTAGAAAAGCCTAAATTTTCAAAGAAAAATATCAAAACCTGTTACGCTCATTGTCTACAAACCATAAAAACCATTCAAAAACAACATACAATACTTAAATTTAAAAAAAATATATTTCCTATGAAAAATGTTATTAACAACCTTTTATTTGATATTTTGATCATTGAAATCGACTCAGTGGTCCAAAATTTATGATTTTTACAGTAAATTCATATTTGAAAAACAAGGAAAATATCGATTATTTGAGCCACCCTAGCATGGAAATGGTCACCCTAATGAGAAAAAACGTGTCTAATATTTTTCGATAAGGAACAACACTACCAATTGTACGAAATTCTGAGAACCACTATATCGTTTTGCTATGGAATGGCTGTTTGTTTACATTTGCTTAGAGCATTATTAAGGCCTGTACTCGAAAAAAATTCACCAGACAAAAGTGTTCGCCAAAAATTTATTTAAGTCGGATTTTCTTGAAACTTTCAAGGCATGAACTAATACATATGGATTATGTTTCAACATAATTACTTTATTCAATTTCCTTTCCATCGCTGAAAGCCCGCACCTTTCCCTTAAGACCCCTCATTACATTTTGTGCAATGGTGGAGCCGACCTTTTTGGTCACTTTCATCCAGTATTTATATTCCATATATATTCATATATTCCAGCTCGTTCTTAAACACCTTGGACGATTTTCGAACTATGGCCTTCATTATGGCTTAAATATTTCCCCCGGACGAATCTCTGGTGAATTTGAGGAGTTGGCGGTTTTTTGGTACAAAAACAACGTTATTGTCTCTGTACCAATCCAACGTCGATCGCGCGTAATGGCATGATGCCAGGTCCGGCCAAAATAATATTTCGCCTCCGTGGGACCGCAGGAGAGGCAACAGACGCCTCTGGAGGCACTCGGTGCGGTAAATTTCGCTGTTGATGGTACCCATTGTGATGTACGGTTTACTCAGTTTACCGCATTGGCATATGGCCTGCCAGAGCAAGTATTTTTGGCAAATTTGTCCAATTTCTTCTTCCTTATGTCTTCCGGAACATCAAACCGTGATTTGGCAACGTAGAACTCCAGCCCCGGTATCTGCTTTGCGTCTGCCTTGATGTAGGTTTCGTCATCCATAACCACACACATCGGTTTCGTTAACCACTCTGGATACAGCTTCCTTGCGCGGGATTTGGCCGCCGTGTTTTGTTGATCACGCCGGTTTGGTGCCTTCCGGACCTTGAATACACGAAGCCCAGCTCGTTTCATGGTTTGCTGAACGAACCAGGCGGAAAACTTTGCCTTCAGAGCCACTTCGCGAATCGAAAGGTTCAGATTACGCTTGAAATAATCCAACACCTTCTGGGCCTTCACAGGGTCAGCTGTCTTCGATTTTCTTCCACTTCCAGCCCGCCGCTCGTTCGTCTGGGACTCCTTAAACGATTTCACCACTCGAGACACAGTTGTATGGGTGATTCCCAGTTGTCTTCCGATCCATCTCATGGTCGCAGTCGGATTTTCCATGACGGCGTGCAAAATTCTCCGACGATTTTCTTCTTTTTCGATGACATCTCAATAACCACTGAACCAATTGTTATGAAATTTTGCACATGTAAACACACTCCAAACTAGTTATACCCAGATTTTCATCAATTTTTACCCACGCATAAAAAAGTTACACACCGATAAAAATGGTGCAGTTTTTTCGAGTACAAGCCTTAGCTTGAAAAAGTTTTATTTAAAAATTAGTAAATAAAAACCAATTTTAAAGGGGTAACCGTAGAAACGTTCCTTACCTTCAAAATTATTAAAAATATAAAGTTTATATTTTTTAACAAGGTTTCATATTTTGAGTAGTTCTTCAACTTTTCCCGAATAAATATACTTCTATCTCTTTGGGGAAAAAGTTAGGTTTTCATTTTTTCCATAGTAGGCAATGATCAATTAATGAAATTGTAGAATTGTGGGCGAACATGTGTGAAAAATTCTTCTCGACACACCTTTTTGATTCAGTCAATAGTTTATACACAATTCAATTAAGTTCGTGATTTTGCCATCTCCGACCACTGTGATGTGTGGTCTCACATAATACTATTCAGCTGACTTAACATTAGCGGCGCCGGTGGTGTAGTGGTTAGCGTGATTACCTCACACTCCAGCAGGCCTGGGTTCAATCCCAGTTGGCGCCACCGAGATATGTTGAGGCATAACATCTCGGACCGTTGGTCCCCGGTTCATGAGTTGATGGGTCGATAAGTAGGCTCCAGGTGTGGGAGCTGCCTCTGTAGCGTTGTTAACATTGGTGCTCTGCACGGAACACAAGATCGATGGAAAACAAATCAACAACTGATTCTACAACTTTACTGAAGTAAAATCTCCTCTACATATTATTTGAATATAGTTAGTTTTTTTTTTTCATTTCTATAAATTGTGTTACTTTTCAATTGTGGAGGTTATTCAAACAAACAAATCTTTATTTTTTTTCCTTTGATTTGTTTTCCGTCGATCTTGTTTTCCGTGCTGAGCACCAATGCTACCGACGCCAGGGAGGCAGCTCCCACACCTGGACCCTACCTATCGACCCATCAACTCATGAACCGGGGACCAACGACTTTACTTCCCTTCCGAAGGAAAGCGTGATCAGAGATGTTATGCCTCAGAACATCCCGGCGGCGTCGACTGGGATCAAACAAATCTTATGAAGACATGAATGGTTGGGCTCTTGGAATAAAGTACCACCAGGGGCTTCGATTCCCGCTCCAGCCAGAAGAACTTTTCTAGAAAGTAAATTCCCTTACTGTGGTATACTGGGTGTTTTGTTGTCCGTTGTTTTGTGCCAAGTGTTCAGTCTATGCAACCTCTGGTTGAAAACGGTGCCGATTATCTTTTAAAGATCGTACCACTCTGATCACACCTTCCAATGCACCTTCCACGGTCGCGAAAGACCATCCCCTTGTGGAAGATTCGAAAGGACTCAAGAGTGCTCCCAATATCTCCAAACAACGTACCTCACTCGATCAACTGCTGGTCTCGATCCATTTTTATGGTTACAAGAATAACGTTGGATCAAATCCAATGTAAAAATGGCATGTGTCATTTAAAAAGCAGCAGTTCACCAAGGAAAAGTTTCTCGACGAAGATTATAACCTAACAATCACATCCTCTACCCAGTCGATTTACCATGGAATGTCCCATTTTGCTACACATTTTCCGTCATTCTAGTTTGCGTTCGGTGAACCACCCGGAACTGAAGCTCAGCTTGCTTTAGTTAATACGATTTTGATTAACAAAGTTTAATAACTTTTCTTTCGCCACAAATCCCGATTCACCGTTCAGTGCTATCGTGTGTGTGTGTGCATGGATAGGAAGCTGAGTGTTCTGGCTCTTTGGGAAGCACTCAATACAAGATAGACGACGACCGCCAACCGCCGGCAACGATGCGATAGGAAGACGTGGATTTATCTCCATACACGTGTGTGGTTGTGTTCGGGAGATATGCATGCGTCGTTTGGTCGTACGTTAGTCTGATGGGCTTTGTTGTGGGATCAGCGGAAGGGACCTTTTTGAATCAAGCCCCCAACTAAGGAACAAAAAAAAAGGAGTGGAGAACGCATGTGTATCGGAGGTAATCACATGCAAGCCCGCTTTTCTACTGGGATAAATTTTATCTATTTTTAATGAAACACATTTTCTGCCTCAGCTACACTGTGCGGATGAGTTTTAAAGTGGGTGGTTCGCATGGTGTGAGATGGGGACCAAGTGGGTCTTGGAAAACAAAAGACATTAACATTCCAAGGGAATCCGTTTTCTTTTGACAGATGAGGGATGGTGGATATTGAGAAAGCCACAGATGAGAATTAAATTACTCAAGTTGCGGTCTGGGGTTTCCTTCGCTTCAAACTTGATCGATTATTTATAGGCATCTGGTGAAGGTTGGTGAAGGGGTGGATAAACTATGTTTTCTCTTTTATTTGGCACGTGAAAATGGGGAAATTTCCAACAACCTATGAAGTCATTATAATTTGATATAAGAACATTTCAACAATTCTCTTTCGAGGATTTTCTTTATGTTCGCTGTAGTTTAGTTTTTAGTTTCAAAAATTTTAATATTGAAGTTCCTAACACAAACTACAAACTTCGAGATCTTTAATGGAAAAATACACCGGTCTAAATGGTCAAATTTATGTCAACCCATCCACTGCTATGATTGGTGCCGTGTTTTCCCCTTTTTATTCCCACCCCCTTTGTCCACGTGTTAGTGAACGCCGGCAGAGCAGAGTTGATTTAAAGTGACTTGTCACGTGGAACAGCATAATACAATTTTCTATCATTTGGTATCTCTACGAGCGCACCGCCCTACCCACTAACCCCCCACTCCCTCCGGACAGAAGCAAAGTGACAGGGTTGATGTCCAGGTAGTGGATTCTGGATGACATCGAGAACAGGGTAAAAAAACAACCATTAAACCAAGCAAAGCTAGACAGCAAAAGAGACCGAAAAACCCACTCACGAGCGGAAAATGAAGATACAAAAAAGCTGAATGTCACAGCTTGACGGATATGCGAGTTCATATCATCCCCCTACTGACTAAAGGACGGCGTGCGGGTGATGGAAAAGGTACCGAGACTCGAAGCGACCGCGCTACTACACTGTCAGCCACATATGCCTTTTTAAACGTTTCGAAAATGGACCCCTCACGTGACGGCTCCAGTTCGTTGTTGTGGGGATGGGTCTGCTCTTGTGCCTTTGGTTGAAAAAAAAACTCATCTCCAACGGGTGCGGTAGGCGGTTTTACGCTGAGAGACAGGAAGCTACGGATGAGATGAAAATGGACCGAGTGACAGGTGAGCTCCATCCCCACGTATGTCGTATAATGGTAACAGCAGCAGCTGCTGCTGATGCCACTGCATCGTCATCCTGTGCGCTGCTGTATCAGTCATCTTCACGAGTCATTTAACTCAATAGTATGAGCTTAGCCCAGTGCACTCCTTCCGACTAGAAAGGAACGGATGGTCTAGTCCTGAGTTTTGCCTCTTTCAACCAACACGATAATGTTGTTAAAGGTAGGATAGTTTCCTTTCCCCTATCTACCATCAAAGGTTGTAGCCAACGTCGTCATCGTGGAGATGGGGTGATGGTGTAAAAAGATTATCTTCTGACCACGACAACGACGGCGATGCTCTATACGGTAGCAGGCTCCCCTTCGGGGGTTACCGTTTCTATTTAGCCAAATGGGATGTTTATGAAAGTGACAAAACTGAATGGAAAACGTAGGGGATAGGATGAAAAAGTGACACTATCCGTTACACATGGGAGACCACAGTGGACCACCAACATTCGTGCACCTCCTTGTCGAATCCAAGGTGTAACAAATGATGGTAGATTAGATTAACCAAAGACTAATTTGACACGAGTTGGTCGAGTTTTTTGCTTGTCAGTAGGGGATATTTCTTTTGCTTAAGGTTGCTAAAGCGAATAACAAAATAGGAAGTGCTAGATTAATTATTCCGGAAACATAGTAGTATCCAGTGGTTTGGTGAATATATCCGCTAATTGCTTGTTTCTTGGGATTGGCTCAATCTTCAGTGTTCCCTTGTTGACGTATGTGTTTCGCTCTTCTACGTTTTGCGTTCTTCGCCATAGAAATACACCCGCAGTTGTCCTCGAAGATCGTGAAGGACTGATCAGATGCCATATCCTGTAGGTACACGAGGATTCCTTTCAGCCATTTTCCTTCAGACACAGCCATGCTTAGCGCACCGTATTCAGCTTCACGGGATGATAAGGCAACCGTCTGTCGTTTCCTGCTGGCCCACGAAACTGTACTGCCAAAAACTTGAAATACGAATCCGGATACAGATTTCCTTTCTACAGCATCTGAAGCCCAATCTGCTTGGAAAAATCCCACCAGAGCAGTTGAATTATCCTTATTGGTGTATATGAGCTTCATGTCCTTTGTGCCTTTTTAAGTAGCGAGCGATTCTCTCAAAGTTTGCCAACGGGAATCTCCTGGTTTCTGCTAATGTCTACCATGGTATCCTGTCGAGTAGCTGATATCCGGACAAATCTTAGCATTGTATACATGATACTTCCCAGTAACTCTCGGTATGGCTGCTTCGTAGTGCTTATATCTTGAACTTGCAGCAGACATCCTTTCTCCATCGGCGTTTTGACGAAATTGCAGTTAACCATTCCAAACTTCGTCAGTACGCGGTTTGTTTCCAGTCTCATGGGACAACGATGGAATTCCTGTCATCCTGTCGTATCGAATCTTGATTCCCAAAAAGTAATTAATTTCACCGCAATCTGACAATTGGAACATCTCGGAAAGTGGAACTTATCAAAATCTAACCCCCTTAAGTACTCATCCCCTAGGTATAAAAGTCAAGATCACAGGTATATAAATGAAACTACAATGTGTTGAATCGGAACCTACCTAACTAATTAAAACCAAAGATTTAAGTAAGCTAAAGGAGAAAAATCTATTCAACTCTCTAATAAGGAAAATCCCAAAGGCTTGGTAGCCATCATAATGAAGTAATGAAATTGGGTTGTTAGCGGAATGCTTTAATAAAACAGAGTTGAATAGATTTTTCTCCTTTAGCTTACTTAAATCTTTGGTTTTAATTAGTTAGGTAGGTTCCGATTCAACACATTGTAGTTTAATTTATATACCTGTGATCTTGACTTTTATACCTAGGGGATGAGTACTTAAGGGGGTTAGATTTTGATAAGTTCTTTAGTGGGAATGACACTGATGAAGACTGCACATTGTAGTCGAAATACGTATCTGTCATGGATACCAAAATTAATTAAGTCGAATTAAATGGAAGATAACCTTTTTTTGCTGTTTTATTAAAGCATTCCGCTAACAACCCAATTTCATTACTGCATCAATCCTGTCAGGAACAGCCTAGTACACATTCTCTTGAATATCCCCATATTGAGAAGAGATCTTCACGTCAAGTTGATGCACGTACATTTTCCTGTGAACCACCACAGCCAGAACAGTCAGAATTGCAGCCATTTTTGCTACTGGAGCGTAGGTTTTAGTGTAGTCCAACCCACGCCTCTGTTAAAAGTCTTTGGCTACTACATAGACGCACTTTATAACGGGCATTTGGGCGTCGTCTTCGCTCACGGAGTTCAGCTCGTCTTTCACAGCTTGAAACCAATTATGTTCATCAGGGCTGCCAAAAATCTCTTCGTTGGTTCCAGGTACATCGGAGCACGGGCATCCCCGTTCGTTGACTGATTGATCGCAGGTTGGCTCATCGAAGGCTTGAACACTAGCGTGCACAGGAATCTTGTTAAGAAGGGGCAATTTTTTTTATATGGTGCATTTAATTTGGGGATAAGGAGTACTCCAAAGTATGTGGTGGATGGTGCTGTCCACCTCCCACTATTTCCCTACTGTTCAATTTACCTAATTTTATTTATTTTTGCTCTTGTGGTGGTTCATCCTCTTTAACGCAAACTGCTTTCAGACAGCCAATGGAAATTTGCAATTTAATCCCAACGATAAAATAAACGATGTCGATGATGATCGGTTCGTCAAATGGTTGCGATATTAGGGCTTTAACCGAAATGATACATTTGCTGCAATGTTGTTGCCTTGGTGGTTGGATTCAGCTGAAGTCACGTCAGATGGTGGTGATAGCACCGACAAACCGACATGAATGACCAATAAGAATCGCATTCTCCTTTCGCATGCACACTGCTTCGACAAGTACAAGGTTCAAACAGTGCGCATAGCAGAGAACAAACAATCTTGATCGGTGATGTTGAGTACTTGGCACTGATGAAGTCTTCAAGAAGTAGATGAAATATGCGTATCTGTCAAAAGATAAGCAATTATAACGGAATTAAAAGGAAATAAACCAACACACTCAAAGCTCTTCATAAAAGTATATGGTTGTTTTTGTCCTTGCACTTGGCTTGTACTCCTGCTCCCAAAAAATCTGCATCGCTGTCAGGACCTCAGCAATGGTATTGAAGATGGTCGTCGCGTCTGTTTTCAACACCCGTCTCACACCCACGATTGTTTCCGTCGGCCAATCATTATCAATATACGGGAAATTGATGTAATGTCGGTTTGGGCCAAAAGATAAATTCAGCAATCGACTAAATTTTCAAAAGCGACCAAAAATATCCATTAGTACCGTCCCAATGACGCATTCATCTAGATAAAATTAATAAATAGCAGACTTATACCCACTTTTCAATTAGGGAATCCAAAAGCATCTTCAACCTTTGTAAAGTTGCGAAAAAGTCCATCCTCAGAATTGAGGTTCTTTTCGAAATTTTTAGAACTCAATGAGCTCTTTTGAAATTCTTCTCAGAAGTCCTTTGGAATTATTTTTAGAACTCTTCTTGACTTTTACTCAGAACACCTTTGAACTGAAATTCCCTTAGAGTTTCAGAAGAATTTCCTTAGTATTGTCCAGAAATTATTCCCGGAATGAGCTAGAAATTATCGGTACTTCCTTGAAATTTTCCTCAAAATCCCTTTGGAATTTCATTCAAAATCTAATTTTTCTCGGTATTCGTTTCGTAATTATCTTGAATCTATCTGCAGGATTCACTAGAAATTATTCGCAGAATTTTCTTGGAATACTCCCCAGAAATCCTTTGGAACTGTCCTCAGAATTCAATATTTTTAAGGTTCTTCTCGGGTTTTTTTAGAGCTCTCCAGTGGACTCTGTCTATTGAACTGTGGTCGTTACTTTACCCAACAAGGTCTATTTACACTAATCTTTGTAAAAAAATTGGCTGCTACTTTTTGCTATATTTTGAGTAATTGATGCATCACTTTTTTGAGACATTTATGTTAATAACTATATAATAAAGCATGGTATATAAAATAATGGGTATTTATTGGATGAGTCAAACCATTATGTTAATTATCAGAGTATAAGACTCATACATTTGACGTATATAGGTGAAAAAAGGAAAAAACGCAATTTTAGAGGTAAGTTTTCCTAATTGCCCAATATCTCGTTTAATGTGAGTCATAGAATTTCGATGTCTTGGACAAAATTTCTCAACACTTCAAGTTACACAACTTTGCCCTGAAAACCGTTCAGCTAGGATGCTCCGTTCAAAAGATAGACTCGAGCGCCACCTATTTGGCGTAAAAATCAACTAATATGAAACTTTCAAAAGATGGCGCTTTTAGTATTGAGCAACTTTGTAGAACATTGTATTGCTGTAGAAAGCAAACCAACGGTGCTAGAGGTTTTGGCCACGCGAATGGCTTCGGTGCCGCACTGGGATTGAACCCAGGACTGCTGGGGTGAGAGGTAATCACGATTACCACTACACCACCGGTGCCGCTATGAAGAACATTCTCCCGGTGAAAAAATCTTTCAAATTATCGGGGATCCTGCGCTCCCGTTTGCTGTGCCTCATAGTTGCCGTAGCAAGGTTCAAACCGAGTTCTTGTTGCGAAGGGAAAGCTGCACATCTCAATCGTTGTCACTAGATTCGTCATCAAAAACCAACGACGCACCAGATCCGACACTCTGGTTCAGGTTTTCACCCTCTTGCTCGGCTTGTACTGCAGTCTTCAAACTTGCTTCATTTTGTTGCTCGTCGTTGGATTCAACTTCCAGATTGTAAGGTACAACTGTCAGCGTCTTTTCCGGTTACTTCTTCTTAGCAAACGGAAAGGAAAATTCGTCAAATGTAACGTCTTTTGAGATAAATAGCTACCTTGTTTCCGCATCCCATAAGCGGTAGCGGTTAGGATCATATTCTACCATCACTGCAGCTCTGCTCTTGGGGTCTAGCTTCTTTCTCTGTTGCGATCCAAACAAAAGCCTTGCATCCGAAAACTCTAAGTTTTGTCAGATCGGGTTAGTCCTTCAGCTAAAGCTCCGCAGGGGTCTTCCTATCAGCAGTTGCGCGGGTTGGACTCCTGTTGACCAACTAAACTGCAGCCCTGCGTACGAACCTTCTCTATTAACGTCCGGTTAAATCTTTCTGCTACCCCATTGGGTTGATGTGTAGATGCTGCCATGGGCTCAAATTGGATGCCTTTTTCGTCGTAATATCACTTCTGTTCGTTGGAACAATATTCACGGCCTTGGTCACCGGTCAACTTAGACACATCTTAGACACGTCTCCTAACAGCATAACTTCTCGAAGACTTCAGAATCCTTCTTCAATAGGTAAACGACTGCAGAAAGTGTGAAATCATCTTCAAACGAGCCAATGTACCGTGATCCATCCCAGGCAACAGACGTGATCTGACCGCAAACTTCAGAATTCATCCTTTCCAATTGACGGCTAGCACATGGTCGGATTCACGGATGCATCGCAAAATTTCAGTTCAACTTTATTTATATTTGAAATACCTTTAACCATGTTTTGTTTGACTGGTACGTCCAGATTGCTCTTACCAATGAGACCCAATCGACAATGCCAGAAATTGACGTCTTGAGTTGCACACAGATTTGCAGAACCTTTGGAATATAAGACATCCAGCTTGTAGTTAGAAGTCACCTTTCAATGGGCAGATCGCTATCACCGCGATTTCATGCTTTATTTCAACAACATTCGGTCCGAAAATCACCGTTACGTCAGCTTCAGCCATCCTCATGACCGATAGCAAATTTGCACGCAGATCCGGTACGAACAGAACATTGTCATTCACCAAGTGATGACTAGCTTGCTTGATCGTAACTTTGCTGTGTCTGGCATCCGCAGAACTATTCTTACCTACCGTAAATGCAACAGCTTTGTTCTCAACTACGACGTTGGCTTCTGCTTGCAGCTTGACCCGAGAATCCTTGGCCATATGGCCCTTCTTGTGGCACCTATGGCATTTTCCCATGGCAGCCGGTTTATTTTTACCATTATCCACCTTCCGGTCGGTTTTCTTTAGTTTTTCGGCCATCAAACGTTCACGAACCACATCTAGAGTCAGCTGGTCTTCTCCCCGATTCTCCAACGCAGTTACCAGAGGATCAAAGGATTCAAAAAGCTGTGAGACCATGTCTCCATCCTCAGGCGTTGCACCAGCAGATTTGAGTTGCCGAATAAGCTGATCAATGATCTTGAGATGTTCCTCGATTGACGTTCCTTCCATCATATTGAGTCTTGTCAGCTGCTTCCGAACAAGAGTTTGCGAGAAAACTGACTTCTCTCCAACACGGTCCAGATTTCCTTGACAGAATTTTTGTCGCGGATCAGGTCCAAAAGGTCATCGCGAATGAACGAAATTATTACATTCGATGCCTTGCTGTCCGTTTTCTGTATCGTATTCAGTTCAGGTGCAGCCGTAGGTGCAGTCTCGGAAAACTAAATTGTTTCGTGGACAGTTTCCTTCCATGAGTCAACCATTTGAATATCAGTCGGCAAATTACAGCGGCGCCGGTGGTGTAGTGTGATTACCTCTCACCCCAGCAGGCCTGGGTTCAACCCTAATCGGCGCGCCGGGATGTTCTGAGGCTTAACATCACTGATCACGGAAGTAAAGCCGTTGGTCCCCGGTTCATGAGTTGATGGGCCGATAGGTAAGGGTCCAGGTGTGGGAGCTGCCTCCCTGGCGTCGGTAGCATTGGAGCTCAGTATGCAAAACAAGATCGACGGAAAACAAATCAAGGAAAAAAAAAAGTCGGCAAATTACGACAGCATAAGGTAGAGTTTAGGTAGTGTAAATTGGTAAACGATTTTGAGGAATGAAGAAAATGTCAACCTGTCCTACAAAATATTATTTAAAGTAATACTTGACAAAGTACCAAGAAGAAGGTCGGGGCCACTCAAAACATCCAGTTTGGTTCAACAGACAAATCAAAAATTTAATAAACCCAAAACAGAAAGCATCGCAACAAACAATTTTAGCTGCAAATTAGCTTATACAGGCAAAAATTAGCTGCATAAGGCAAATTTTGGCTGTATAAGCTAACCTGCAGCTAAAATTGTTTGTTGGGATATTCCTTATGCGCGATAATTTGCCGTTATCACCGTTACCGTATACCGTTTCTTTGCATGCACGTAACCTATAGCTCATACCGTAGTAGGCTGTGTATAAAAGAAAACTTATTTCCTTAGTTTGACAGTTGCACCATGACGAAGTGGCAGCGTATTCATGATTTGTCCCACGCGCAAATGTCGCAAAAAGACATTTCAATCGCCGTGGGAGTGCCCCGGTGGACCGTCAAAAGGGTTTTAGACCGAGAAAAGAAAGGACAACTATCCATGAAAGTGGCCACAGGTCGTCCGAGGTCAGCTCGGGTTCCGAGGGTTATCGCTGCTATCAAAAGGAAGATTCGGGTGAATCCAGTGCGTTCAATAAGGAAAATGGCAAAGTAACACGGGATCAGTGACTTCATGAAGGCCAAGGCCTGTTCTAAACGCCACTCGAGTACAGCAAGCCTCAGACAAACATTGACCCGTACCTGGAGAGAAATGGATCCAGACAACATTATTGAAACCTACCGTGCATTCCGGAAGCGTGTAGAGGCCGTAATTGCAGCAAGTGGAAACTCGATCGATGATTAACATAGTTTAAGACTCTGAGAAACATCCCTCCTTTGAATAAATTAAAAAACTCGAAACAAAATTTTTGAGAATTTTTTTTAATTTTGACATTGTTTAATGGTGCGAACATTATCACGCATAAGATACATACAATTCACAAAAGGTATAACAACTATGGTAATTTGGATAATTATTTGAACCTTTAGCAACCAACTCAATGTGGCTATTGATATTGCATTTGAAGAGCACAATACATGAACAGAACTTGAAATTAAATCTTGTCCAAACAATTTCTTCAACTACGTTAAAACTTAATTAAAATCAGACAATCCATCGAGAATCAATTTGGACGAAAAGGAAGGAACAAATTTGCAACTTCCTTTTAATAAGTTGAAGGAGATCGCGTTCGGAAATATTTTTTCATTCTTCCCTGTATTTATAAGAGACATTAGTGTCAATCAAATCAACATGGAGGACTATTCAATTGGCACCACAGGTAGAGTGGTTATTAAACAAAGATTGCTCATAGTAGTCAAGTAATGCTTGCTCCCTGGTGTGCTTTAGTAACATTCGCGAGTGACCGAGCAAAAAGTGGTAGTGTTGCTCAGCAATGTAAAATAAATAAGTCCATAACTCGGTAAACAATGATTTTTTGACCTACCTTGGCATACAGTTTTTTTTTTGCTGCAAATGTGGTCTACTTTCAGGTGCAACACGACTTACCAGTCACCCTGTATATCCTAGCTAAAGGGTGATACGGTCAAAATTTGGTCAATATCAACTTGACGTATTTCTTTCAATTTTGCATTTTAAAAACCTGAACACCCCTCATTTTGAAGGTGTGTGTGTGTAGAATGTTGCTCCTATTTTGATTTTGGAATTCACTCTTCAGTTGTCAAAATGCCGTCCAAGCAAGAAGAGCAGCGTATCAAAATTTTGCTCGCGCATCGCGAAAATCCGAGCTACTCGCACGCAAAGTTGGCAAAATCGCTAAAAGTTGCCAAATCAACCGTTACAAATGTAATTAAAGTGTTTGGGGAACGTTTGTCGACAGCCAGGAAGTCTGGATCGGGGGGAAATTGAAAACCGGAAGCCGCTGAGACGACAAAGAGAGTTGCCGGTAGTTTCAAGCGAAACCCTAACCTCTCTCTCCGAGATGCCGCAAATAAGCTGGGTGTATCGTCTACAACCGTGCATCGAGCCAAAAAACGAGCCGGACTATCGACTTACAAGAAGGTAGTGACTCCAAACCGCGATGATAAACAAAATACGACGACCAAAGCGCGATCCCGGAGGCTGTACACGACGATGCTGACGAAGTTTGACTGCGTGGTAATTGACGACGAAACCTACGTCAAAGCCGACTACAAGCAGCTTCCGGGACAGGAGTTTTATACGGCAAAAGGAAGGGGAAAGGTAGCAGATGTTTTCAAGCACATGAAACTGTCAAAGTTCGCAAAGAAATATCTGGTTTGGCAAGCCATCTGTACCTGTGGCTTGAAAAGCAGCATTTTCATAGCCTCCGGGACTGTCAACCAAGAAATTTACGTGAAAGAGTGTTTGAATAAACGTCTGCTGCCTTTCCTGAAGAAACACGGTTGTTCCGTACTGTTTTGGCCGGATTTGGCATCTTGCCATTACGGTAAAAAGGCCATGGAGTGGTACGCCGCCAACAACGTGCAGGTGGTTCCCAAGGACAAGAACCCTCCCAACACGCCAGAGCTCCGCCCAATTGAGAAATACTGGGCTATTGTCAAGCGGAACCTAAAGAAGACCAAAAAAACTGCTAAGGGCGAGCAGCAGTTCAAGGCAAACTGGCTTTCTGCGGCGAAGAAGGTGGACAAGGTGGCTGTACAAAATCTGATGGCAGGGGTCAAGCGTAAGGCCCGGCAATTCGGATTTGGAAAAGCGGAAGCCTAACTGAATATTTTTCCTGAATTTTATACTAATTGAACTTGAAAAAGAAATTTAATTTGATTTTTTAAATAAACGATTTCACCGATTTACACGCGTTTTCCATTGACCAAATTTTGACCGTATCACCCTTTATCTTCGCGAGATTTTTCGCTACACCAGTTCGAGCTATGATGTACTCGATGCAGATGTAGATGTGGTCTCTCTTTGAAAGCGTTTGCATAGACTGAAATCATTTTTCGGGTCTGGTGCAGATGTGATGCTGCAGCCGCTAGAAAAATATTACAAAACAGTAATTTAAGTGAACTGATCTTCACGGAAGGATTCAAATCAAACAAAAATGATGCGATGTAAATGACGCTATAATGTGAAAAAGTCTGTAATTGAACCCAAGATATTCTGCTCAATAAGCAAAACCAGTAGCCGCTAGGCCACCGAGCTCCTTGCAGTGTAGCAAACAACACTGCGATTGCTGAACATTCAAAACCGGTGACATGAAACTATGCAAGTGAAATTAAGTCCCCGAAAGGAGCCAACTAACTAGATCAAACCAAAGAAATCAACTCAAACCAATCCGAAAGTGTTGGCCACGGGAAGTAGTCCGTTTTGATTAATTTTCATTTTTAAATTAACTTTGAATACTGCCAATAGGCTGCAGACGTCAAACAATCTCTCAAAATCAAACCGTCTTAAGCTGAATAATAATCACTCATAGGAGTGCCCCTCCCCATAGACATGGAGGTTGACGGTACTAAAGCAAAGGGTTATGTCTAATTTGTTTATATTTGCAACGATGATGATTTCCTATAGTGACGCATATCACCTTCTTCATGCTTCAGTATGCCTCAAACGATTAATTCTTGGTTGTTAATAGGCTGTATACAGAGGAACTGGGAGGGCTTATTAGAAACTTCTCACCAATGAAGTAATGATTTTCTAGTAATTTTTGCATATAATTTAATGTATATTTTATTTTATTTAAGCTTATAATTTTTGTTACAGTCAATTAGCACTAGCATACGATATAAGAGATTTAATATAACTTGCTCGTTTTTGCGCAAAATAATCAATATTTATTTTACTTGTAATTACCTTTGAAAGTTTTTTTCAAGATTTTTTTGTGATCTGAAAACTTTTCCAGTTTGGTTAGAAGTTTCGAAGCTAACGCATGTCCACAGGCCTAATAGAAAGATAGGCAGAAAAAGTGTATCATGAAGAATTTTTGCATGCAGGGTTGCTTCCACTCACTTGCTATAGATGAGTGATTTTCGGAGTTTTGAATTCGTTAGATGTTGTAATGGGGGTTTGCGTCTGTTGAATACGGGAGAAGATTAGAGGGCGGGTGTGTCACAGTCAGCGGTTTTATAATTCGTGAGCGCTCGCGATTCGTAGAATCGTTGATTGTGACTGCAAGTGGATCTGGCGGGTTTTGTGTGTCGGACGCTTGCTTTTTGGTCTCTTCTTGTGTCTAACATGTTCGGAATATCATTATAGCGTTTAATGGTTTATATTTTTTATTTTATATTTTATATTTTATATTTTATAGTTTATAGAGTATATTTTATTTCTATTATCGTCAATAATAGTTATTCAATAGTTCATCCATATATTCGTACTCTGACGCAAAGCGCTGTGGATTATGAGATGCTCGATGACCCTGGAGGGATCGATTTTGCTTACTGAGCAGAAAATCATGAATTCAACCCCAAACTCTTGCACAGCAAAATAAATCGCCACTATCATTTGTATATTTGATATTGAACATTAACCTCGGAAACTATTTACATATAAAGCAAAAACGTAGTCCTGTATTGTCGCGAAACGTTATGGTTCCGAGATGCTCGATGACCCTGGAGGGATCGTTTTTGCTTACTGAGCAGAAAATCATGGGTTTAATCCCAAGCTCTCCGTCATGACTCTTAAAATTCATGATCACTAGCCAAAATGAATATGTTTTTTCGACAGCCAGCTCTCGAGAGATTAAATAAACAACAAATAAACAATACATACTTTTGGTTGCATCGCCAACTTGAGGTGAATCCTAACCGAATACCCTACCCAACCCTCCAACTCCGTAGCACTTATGACGGTGTCGCTAAGTCGGTGACCTCTCGTTAAGTAAGTACTACATCAACATTTCCTTCCCTATCCCTAGTTATGGTAAAGATGGGCATGGCCGGGTTAGCGACAGTCATGCTTCTGTTACTCTTGTTTAGATTGGAACCAATGTTTACTCCCCAGCATTATTACTGAAAGTAGTCTAACTGAGAATTTCAGAAGAGACGTGAGTGTCGCTAGTATCCAATCTATGAAATGTATCATAACAACGCTAACGCTAACGCTGACGCTAATAACCACTCGTAGGACAGCGTAGTGCGAACATCATTCGCAAATCACTCTTACGAAATGCATTGTTTATGCCTATATAAATCAAGTCTTTTTACCTATATTTCATATAAGTCTCTGTTCCGCAATCGAGTGCCAGTCACCGACGTTCGTTGGTTACTCATTGGCTTGGCCGATTGGTGATTAATCACCATTGGCCATCGAGTGCCAGAGACCTAAAAAAAACCAACGACCTCAGCTGGGATTGAACCCAGACTCACTGGGGTGTGAGAGTAGTTACGCTTATCACTCAACCACCGGTGCCGTCAATTCATATGTCTTGCTTATGGATTTCTTAAGTGTTTTATGCATTTAAAATAGTCCAGATTCATATGTTATGCCCTATGGGTTTCTTACATTTGCTAGCCTCAGTGTACTAAAGGCATACAGAAAGCACTCAATTGCCATAAGTTACACTGGGAACGGAAAAGGCTAATTTGAAGATGACAAATTGCGCTCTTAGTACTTTCCAAATGCAAGAGGCAACTTTAGTTTTAAGACTTCAAAGAGACACTTTTCCTTTATTAACGAAGCCTAACTTCTGGGGCCTCCCAAGACTCCAAGCCATGCAGAAGAACAAGAACGACCTTTGCCCATCATCTCGAAGCACCAATCCCACATCAACCGCTCCAACAAGCGCCATATTTAACGTCCAGAAACTGTTTCAATTACCAGCAATATTTTAACTTTTATGGGACATAAAGTAGAAAACAATTTCGGCTAATATAAACGACAGACATTCCAGTGCCACAGTAAGTCGACATGCAGCAGACGTAGCTTCCCCATGCAGCCATTTGTTTAGTACCTACAACACGAAGAAACAGGACGCACTCGTCGTCCTCATTGTTGGTTGCATGCTAGTCTCTGCCCCTCTCGGGTGATGCAGCCCCCGACCAACTCTGACCGACTCTGGGCCTGCTGGTTAGGGTGTCCGGACCCACATTTCCATTTCGCTTAGATGATTCTGTTTTTATGGGATCGTATTGTTGCTGCTTATTGCTACAGTTCAGACAAGATACTCACCAAACAATACCAACAGCAGTAGCAGCAGCAGCAGCAGCAGCAGTTTCAAGTCCTTCTTGCTTGTGAGCCTTGTGAAGGGCAAGAGTTCTCCAGCAGGTATATCTAACACTACAGATAGAGCACGACGCCTTGGGGACTTTTGCCATGCACAAGCAGCAGTGAGAATAAATCGATTTGCGGATGCTGCGGTGTGTGGTGCAGCGGAAGATTTTGGCTGGCGGCACAAACTCTTGCAAATGTTCTAGACTTTAATTGAAATTCCATAAAATAAAGTGTCTCCGAGCGGAACGATTGGAATTGATAATTTTCAAAGACCGGTTCTCGGTCAAATTTTCGGTTCAATGTTTTTAAAGATTCAGAACTGCATACTTGAAAAACGAATTCTTAAAGTTTCATCCATCAAGAAGAAGCACAAAAGTGAAAATGCCAACCGAAGCAACTCCAGCACACCATAAATATCTTTTCTATTTCCGTTTTTCTATGCATTGTGATGAAGTCCTTGAAGCCAAACTACTTCTGAACCCAGACCATTGTATACGGTAGTGACAGTGTTTGGCTACGAATTCCGGTAGGGAACAGTGGGTGTAGTAAGGCTATTTTTACACTCATATGGCCATTTGAGTAAAATTATCAGCCAACAGAGGCCCACAAAATGAAATCCCTTGACCCATATAGCATTCTCCTCACTACACTGCTGGTAACCCAAACCTATCCAACCTCGGCGAATAGGTACCAACCAAAACGATTGAATACGATGGAAGCGCGTAGGAGAAAGCCGAGAGCCAACCACCCGCAAAAAAAAAGAATCAAGAGACAACAAATATTTACTTGCAACTTGCGACACATAAAACCGTCCAGATTCACATGCAAAAGTTTATTTATTCTTTCTCCTTCCGGAAAGTAACTTGGTACCACCGGCTCGGTCCAGGACCTCATTGCTGACTGCTGCCTGTCGTCGTCTTCTTCTAGAATGCGCAACAGAGCCACAGGAGGAAACATTTATCTCTTTGCTGCACTTTGGCAAATGTCGGAAAAAAATCCGCTGCTTGTGGATGGAAGGCACCCTACTTTCTACATACATTGTATTGCATCATCGAATGGGCATTGTAGATGTCGGTATAGGCACACAGATAGAAACGATAAGCGTCCGGAGCGTTCGAGCATGCTAAAGTAATGGGGTTTACCTTTGTCCTTTGTGCAAACGATGACGTGGATGGGGCTGATGGTGCAAGGCAATCTGCATTGATATGATAGATAATTGCAACTAGAGTGGGAAGTTGATGCTGATGCTTGTGTTGTTCGAAACTTTGAGAACGGTTGAGGGTGATACGATCGATACGTTTATCGGGCATTCATGTTTAATTTCTACACTACAGAAGAGCGCCTCCAATGGAAATGTACATGGAGCTTATTAGGCGTGCCCTTTGATGTTCTAAACAAATTGATATATAACTGCAATCCAGAATGAGGATGAGCATGAGCATGAGCATGATTGATCACCTGCAGCTGCTACTCCGTTATTGCCAGATCACCTGTAATTACACAGAGAACAAACAGGTGATGCTTGGGACTAGCTCCCCATGCGAAGGATTTTTTTTTTTTATTTTTTTTTTTTTTAACTCTTTATTTGTTCCAAATTCAAAATAAATTACATTTCATTTTTAACCTAGGTGCTCCAGTTACTACAGTAACTTACCAGCCTTAATTGTTATGATATATATCTAAGTGTTTTTACATTGTTCCTGTCTTGGCAATTCAGTATTTTAAACAGGTTTTTTAAACCTGCATGTCAGTATAACAATTGATAGCTTAAAACTAAATAACTAAAACTAAATCTTATCTAAGTATAAAGGGAATTAATCGTTGCAATTGAGGATTGTAACGATTTTTGTCGGAAATTATTAATTATTTTGTTGGACATTTGTGCTAAAGTCTCAACATTCGAAATTCTATGTACTTCGGTAGTACTGTACCAGGGAGGCAACTTCAAAATCATCTTCAGAATTTTGTTTTGAATCCTTTGAAGTGCTTTTTTCCTGGTAGTGCAACAACTAGACCATATTGGCACAGCGTAAAGCATGGCCGGTCTAAAAACTTGTTTAAATATTAGAAGTTTATTCGTCAGGCAAAGTTTGGATTTCCTGTTTATAAGAGGATACAAACATTTTATATATTTGTTACATTTGGCTTGAATGCCCTCAATGTGATCTTTAAAAGTTATTTTTTGGTCAAGAACTAATCCAAGATATTTCACTTGGTTTGACCAGGAAATTGGAACTCCGTTCATAGTGACTATGTGACTACTACTAGGTTTCAAAAAGGAAGCCCTAGGCTTATGTGGAAATATTATAAGTTGAGTTTTGGAAGCGTTGGGAGAAATCTTCCATTTTTGTAAATAAGAAGAGAAAATATCTAAACTTTTTTGAAGTCTGCTGCAAATAACACGAAGACTTCTTCCTTTAGCGGAAATGCCTGTGTCATCAGCGAACAAAGATTTGTGGCAACCCTGAAGCAAATCAGGGAGGTCCGAAGTGAAAATGTTATACAATATAGGCCCAAGAATGCTACCCTGAGGAACTCCTGCTTTAACAGGTAGTCGATTAGATTTCGAATTTTGATAATTTACCTGCAGAGTTCTGTCAGTTAAATAATTTTGAACTAATTTCATAATGTAAAGTGGAAAATTAAACTTTTTCAATTTAGCAATCAAACCTTCATGCCAAACACTGTCGAATGCTTTTTCTATGTCTAGAAGAGCAACTCCAGTTGAGTGGCCTTCAGATTTGTTTGAACGAATTAAATTGGTAACTCTCAAGAGTTGATGAGTAGTTGAATGCCCATGGCGAAATCCAAACTGCTCATCTGCAAAAATTGAGTTCGTATTGATGTGAAGCATCATTCTATTCAAAATTATTTTTTCAAAAAGTTTACTTATTGAAGAAAGCAAACTTATTGGACGGTAGCTAGAAGCTTCAGCTGGATTTTTATCCGGCTTCAAAATTGGAACAACTTTTGCATTTTTCCATTTATCAGGAAAGTATGCCAAATGGAAACATCTGTTAAATAATTTTACCAAGAAAGACAAGGTACTTTCTGGGAGTTTTTTGATGAGGATATAGAAAATTCCATCATCACCTGGAGCTTTCATATTTTGAAATTTTTTAGTTATAGACCTTACTTCGTCCAAATCAGTCCCCCAGGAATCATCAAAAATATTTTCCCGAGAAAAAATATTCAGAAAATCCCCAGCAACCTGATTCTCAATAGGACTAGTAAGACCCAAACTGAAATTATGGGAACTCTCGAATTGCTTAGCAAGTTTCTGAGCTTTTTCCAAATTTGTGATCAAAATTTTACCACCTTCTTTAAGCGCTGGAATTGGCTTTTGAGGTTTTTTCAAAATTTTTGTGAGTTTCCAAAAGGGTTTGGAACTCGGGTCTAATTTAGAAACATTATTTTCAAAAGTTTTGTTCCTCAGGGCAGAGAATCGCTTTTTAATTTGTTTTTGCAAATCCCGCCAGATAACCTTCATGGCAGGATCGCGTGTTCTTTGATATTGTCTCCTACGGACATTTTTAAGACGGATCAAGAGCTGAAGATCATCGTCTATTATAATTGAATCGAATTTAACCTCGCATTTTGGTACTGAGGCAGCTCTTGCTTCAACTATAGAAGTAGTCAGAGATTCAAGAGCATAATTAATTTCATCTTTGGTTTGCAAAGGAATGTTTGGATCGAAGTTATATTCCATAAATGTTCGATATTGCTCCCAATCAGCCCTATGGTAATTGAAAGTAAAGCTGTTGGGATTAGAAATTATTTCTTGGGATATTTCAAAAGTTACTGGAAGGTGATCAGAACCGAAGTCAGCATGGGTAACCAATTGGCTACAAAGATGACATGAATCAGTTAAGGCCAAATCAATAGTTGAGGGATTTCTTGCAGAAGAAAAGCATGTTGGGCTGTTTGGATATTGAATAGTGTAATAACCTGCAGAACAATCATCAAACAGAATATTACCATTGGAATTGCTTTGAGCATTATTCCATGAGCGGTGTTTTGCATTAAAATCACCAATAATGAAGAATTTAGACCTATGACGGGTAAGTTTCTGAAGGTCACCCTTGAGAAAATTCTTTTGCTGGCCTACGCATTGGAATGGCAAATAGGCAGCTATAAACGTAAGTTGTCCAAATTTTGTTTCAACAGAAACTCCCAAAGTTTCAAAAACTTTGGTTTCAAATGAAGAAAGTATTTTGTGTTTGATTCGTCTATGAATAATGATGGCAACGCCACCACAGGGTCCATCAAGACGATCATTTCTATAAATCAAGTAATTTGCGTCCTTCTTAACCTTATGGTCAGGTTTAAGGAACGTTTCAGTTATAACGGCAATATGCACGTTATGAACTCTCAAAAAATTAAATAGCTCGTCTTCATTATCTTTAAGAGATCGAGCATTCCAATTTAAAATGTTTAATGCTTTAAAATCCATTACTGAATTTTAAAGTCATGGCAATATTATTAGCAAATTTTACTCCAGTTTGAATAGCATCAAACATGGAGTTAGATTTAAGCATATCAGAAATCATGTCAATTAATGAATTCTGTAAAAATTCCATTTTAGGAGCAGTAATGCTTCCTAAGTCAAAATTGTCAAAATTTCCGTTAGAACGTTGGTTAGTATTTTGATTTCTACCCGCTGCAATAGCAGCATAGGTAGCTCCATTAACTCGCTGAACATTGTTAGCAGCGAGGGGAGTAGGTACAGATGAAACATTTGAAGCAGGGGTGATATTTGTACCTACGGGTACGAATGTAGAATTTGTTCCTCGCTGACCGTTGTTAACAGCAGAGGAATTTGTACCTGGTCGGAAACGTGGAGCGTTTCCTACCTGTCGGTTAGAACGAGATTGTAGGATCGCTTTGCGAGTCTTACATTCCCAAAAATTGGATTTGTGGTTTTCACCACAATTTGAACATTTAAATTTCTTAGGATCTTCCTTCACAGGACAGTCGTCCTTTGCGTGAGAGGAATCACCACAATTCATGCATTTAGCTGGCATGTAGCAATTTTTAGTTCCGTGACCCCATCCCTGGCACTTACGGCACTGAGTGAGGTTTTGGAAATTTCCTCCAGTCTTCCTGAAGTGTTCCCACTTCACTCGGACATGGAGCATAAGGCTAGCTTTTTCTAAGGCCTTAAGGTTGTTCAGTTCACTAGATTTGAAGTGAACTAAATAAAAATCATTAGAAATCCCGTTGCGCGAATCGCCAGGACGGGATTTCATTTTCATTTTGATTACTTGGAGTGGCACAACTCCAAGTAATTTTGCCAGTTCATCTTTGATCTGATCCAGGGATTCACCACTGGGAAGTCCTTTCATGACAACCTTGAACACACGTTCAGTTTTGGTGTCGTAAGTAAAAAATTTGTGCTTCTTCTCAGTAAGATACTTGAGAAGACATTTAAATCCGTCCAAGGTTTCAGCAAATACACGGCATTCACCCCGACGTCCAATTTGTAGTGAAAACTTAACTTTCACGAAATTCAAAAGTTCCATGCGAAGAGCATGGAAATCGGTAGTGGTTATCACAATAGGGGGAATCTTTTCCTTCTTGGCATTAAGCCGGGAAAGTTTACTAGAATTTTTCTTGGATGATGGATCATTCTCATCATCCGTGAGCAAATCAAATTGATTACTCAAATTAATTTCATCAGAAGGGGGGTCAAGAGTTTGCCCCTTTCTTTTGCGTTTAGGCGCCATGGCGGCAGTAAATTGTTATCCAAATCGACTTCCAAGCAGATTACTATAAGAATCTGAAGGATCGAAGAGGAATTTTCCAAATCGATATCCAAGAAGGATTACCTCGGGTAGGGTCCAAACAAGGATCGAAGAGGAATAAGAGAAGTTGAACAAGGTAGAAAATTTTTACAGGTTGAGCACTGAAAAGTGCTGTTTAAATTTGTTGTAGCTTTAGGTAGTAGTAACACTTCCTTAAGCAAAAAGCAAATAGATCCGCACGGCAAGAGAGCACGATGCGGACTGACCCATGCGAAGGATGATAACTAATTGTCAGTAAGTTTTGTTGTCTGGTTATCATTTATTTTGAAAAATAAATTTATTATCCACTGGACGAAATTAACAGGCAAAAATGATAATACAAATCGAAAACTTATTTGGTTATGATTGAAAACGATATCAATTCCTGCAATGCATGTATTGTCTGATTTTATAACAAATCTAGTTATCAATTTGGTATTTTAACAGAGCACTTATTACTAATTAATTACTTACTGAGCTTACGGATCTAATAGTCTATTATTTTTTTTTTCTTTTACAGAGCAAATTTAATAATACTACCGGTTACATCAGGACTCTCCACTACCAGTTGGTTTCCAGTGATAACTGGAGTTGTCCTCTATAGTTGATCCTTTGATGATTCGAACGGAGTGAGATGATTGCGGGTGACAAGATGGATTATTTTATTGACGGCCCTCACAGATCGACCAATTAATCCCTCTGGGAAAAGTCTCATCATGAGAAACGTGATAAATTTATTATCACTATCTGCCTAGAGAGAAAACTTTCAAAGCGTGTTGGCATTAAGGTATATTTGTTACAGAGTAACATTTTCCTCGTGTGTGCAAAAATGTGCTGCCGAGACTCTCAACAAACCGTCTCGCGTCGCAACGAAAACAACATGTGACGAGAGAGAAAGAGACACGCGAGAATAAAATACGAGCGAGAAACAAATGCGACACCCAAAAATCCTGGCGTCGTACGATTAATGCTAGAACAGCAGAGCTCTAAGTTCTGAAAAGTGTAGGTAAACGAAATACAGGCTGTTGAAACTTGGTTGCTTTAACCGACATTTCATATGCGTTACCACAAACCATTCCTATTTTAGAGGAAAGGTAGCATATCAAGACCAACAATTGAAAAGGCCTCAACTCCATTTTGTAAACAAACCTGGTGGCCCGATTGTGGTTTAGGATTGCGAATGTAGGTTTCGGTTCCCGAGAAAATGACCTTACAAGGTTTGTTTAACCATGCATCGGCAACACAACTGGTATGCATTGTTAGAAAGGATGTTACGTAATTTGAATAGATTAGATCGGAATGCTACGAATGCAGCAATGTTTTGGTAAGTCAATGGGTGGAATTTTAGGCAGAACATTTTTTTTTCTTTTACTAAGAAGAGCATGTAGACCAGTGCAGTGATATATTTACAATTCCAATTATAAAGTCTTCCGACCTTTTGTTCCGTTCCTTCAAATCGTTTTCTGGTTGGCACGGTACGATCTAGGTGGTTTCTGAGTCAACTGTCGATAGACGTCAAGGACCATTGCTCTGCGGGTTTCTACATGGCATCTTAATCGCTAAGAAGAAATAACCAGTTCGGTTCGATAATGGGCGACCTTGCCTTTGTATACCAACAGTGAGTATCGGGACCAATTCCACAAAGCGACCACCAAGCGCCACCATCTCGCTACAACAAACGGTTGATCAGAAAGTCGTACAGCCATCGCTACAACCTTCAACAGATCAACCATGTTGCCACCAGAATCAGCGCAGCACCGGAATATAATTCAAAACCTCGTCGCATTCGCTCGTCGGATTGCCATAGTATATTAAACCATACATTTGGAAAATACCGAGTTGAAAGTTGATCAATCCATTTGAAAAAAATATAACATTCAAAAACTTAAGCACATTCTTAAGTCATCCTTTTTTTTTAGCAACTCTCGAATTCAGATCAGACGAACATCTGTCAATGCTGGTATTTTAATACTTCTTGGCTGTCTAGAGGGCATATCTAAAAGAATATCTGGTTACTTATGCATCGTTTTCTGAACATCTACAAAATTTCCACAAGTTATAGAAAATTTACTCAAATTTCAAAGTTCCTTGAAATAAAGCGATGGTCCAAAATCTTCATCTTCAGGAAGTTCATTGAGCTTTGTAAGATTTCTGACTAACCGCTATTAAGTTCTTTGACTATATGTTTTAGTATTACTTTTACGTGAAGTCAACGATTTACATAGTTGAAGATGATAATTTCAAATAACAGACTGTAGTGGTAATTTTTATACGATAGATGGAGTAGATGAAAGCATAGAGTTGATAGTTCCGTTAGAGTATGGCAGTGTGAAGATTGCATATAGATATTAGAATAGCGAGCTAGGACAACTTTAAGGAAGGTACAAATCGGTTTTTTCATCTCTCTTTACCAAACTCCCCCTTTGGAGAGGGATGGTGAGGGGTTTCCCCCCCCCCGCCATCACTGGCAAAAAGAGATGAAAACCGACCGCTCAAGTACCAACTGCGTGTTTGAAACAGTCCTATCGATTTTTTACCGCACTACAGGTGTTATTTGAAGGAAGGCATCCAGTCGTAGGTTTGGAAATTGCAACTATTGTTTACCCCTACCACGATATGTACTCCTGTCATCGTCGACTTGACGATCTCGAGGGGGCACGGGTGGGGTATCCAGAGCTATGTACTTTGACTATATGGTTTAGTATTACTTCTACGTGAAGTCAACGATTTACATAGTTTGTTGGACACAGCCAACAGACACGAACGAACACGAACTTTCTTGTTGGCTCACTGCCAACGAGATCGACGGACAGACTGATTGTTGGCCACTGCCAACGATGAACACGAACTATGCTTCGTTGGCCCACTGCCAACGACAAGCGATGGAACGGATTGCTGCTCCCGGAACGGAGTGGGCACTAGTTCTGCTGGTGAAGCCACTTAACACACGATATCGGAAGTTCTGAAAACAACTCTGATGAAATAAACTCTTTTGAAAAAGTGATAATGTGGAAACACGCAGCAGAAAACTAGTAGGATCATCTCAGAGCAGGACGCTGACGACCGGAACTTCAAACAGCAAGCAGACGAAACCAATCAACAACAGGAGCAAGCACACTGGAAGACGTTTCTTCTTTGAAATAATACTGCAAAACCTTTTTACTTGTTGTGGTTGATTTATTCTCCAGGATGCAAGAAAGACTGACAAAGTTTTTGGTGCGTACTCTACTTTTAAACATTTTAATATTTCATCAGCCACTGCTGATTGGCTGTTACTGCGCAACGCAAAAAGGGAAGAAAAGTGTACTTTAAAATACAATCTTGATTGTGATTGGTTGTTGTCATGTTAGTAGGGAGGCCGTTTTCCCGCGGCTATCTCGGGGTTAGTAAAAAAAGGATGAGGAGGAAGGAAGGGACATTTTTTCTGCTGCTGAAGCGTTGACGGTCAGTAAACCCAGGACGTTTACAGTACCAGCGGCGGTGCAGGATCGTCTCGAAACTTATTCGCTGTTGCGAACATCCTCCCCCACGCGATTCGATGATTCACCAGGAGATTCCTGATTGTTGACCTTAGGCTTATTGTCATCTATGGGTAGAATGGAAATTTTTGTTATTGGGCGTCGGTAAACTGTATCTCCCACTTTTACATCAACAACTCTCACTAAGTTGTCTTCGCCAGGGTGCGAGTGGACAATTCTTCCCAATTTCCACTGCTGTGATGGCAAATTTTTATCTTGGAGTAAAACGACTGAACCGGGTTTAACATTGGGCTGACGAATCTGATTTTTACCCCTTGGTTGCAAACTAACAAGATAATCATGGACCCAAGACCTCTAAAAATGCTCTCTCATTAGCTGTAAATGCTGCCACCTGGACAACCGGTTTTTACTCAGGCCTTCATAGGAAGGCTCAGGAATAGCGGTAAGTGGTCTTCCGATGAGGTAGTGCGCAGGGGTAATTACTTCGCCTTCAGTTGGATCATCGGAATGGGAAAACAAAGGTCGTGAATTTAGAATTGCTTTCACTTGAGTAAGCAGCGTGTAGAATTCTTCGAAAGTCAACGGAGTTTCCTTGAGTATTCACTT
The DNA here is from genome assembly GCF_037179485.1 of Ochlerotatus camptorhynchus. Taxonomy (NCBI): domain Eukaryota; kingdom Metazoa; phylum Arthropoda; class Insecta; order Diptera; family Culicidae; genus Ochlerotatus; species Ochlerotatus camptorhynchus. Next base: position 82,618 of record NW_027041061.1, read on the forward strand.
CAGGTGTTACTTTGTGCTCTTGACGCCAGCTTCCCACAAGCCTCCAAACTCGGGAGCATCTGGTGGAATGAAATGCCAAACAATTTCCTTGGTTTGGCAGAAGGATTCAATTTCATGAACAGTGGAGTGATCACGAAATAAGACAAAAACCTCATGTAGTTCTGTCCGGGCACCTCGGAAATTGCTACCGTTATCCGAGTGCAACTCTCTAACTAAACCTCTCCGACTGATAAACCTCTGTAGAGCGGCGATGAAGGCAGCCGAAGTCATGTCCGACACTAATTCCAGATGAATGGATTTTGTTACCAGACATACAAAAACCGCAATGTATGCCTTCACGAGAATTGGTTTCCTTACTCCATGCTTAATAATGAACGGCCCTGCATAATCGACTCCAGATACTTCAAAAGAAGCTGCAGGAGTAACGCGACTAACCGGCAAGCTACCCATATATTGAGTAACTCCCTTAGGTTTTATACGGAAGCATCGGACACATCCTCGTGTAATCTTCCGTACAGCCGATCGAGATCCCAGCAACCAAAAGCATTGACGAAGAGCGGACAACAAACCAGACGGTCCGACATGGAGGTGTTCCTCGTGGTATGCTCGAATGAGAAGATCGGTCAAAGGGTGATTTGGCCAGATGTACTGGTGTTTCGTACTCAGGGCAACCCGGGAATTCTGAATCCGTCCTCCAACACGTAGAACCCCATCTTCCAGAAAAGGTCCTAGAATTCCGATTTTTCGACAAGGTTCTCCATTCTCAACCCTTTTTAAATCGTCAATCAGTGCATTTTGTTGGATAACCTTCACAATCGTATGGAGAGATGATCTTAGTTCGCCAATGGTAGCGAGACATTTCTTAACACGGTTCTCAGAAATTTTCGTTCGACAGTTATTTATGAAACGCTGTACGTACGCTAGTACACGTTGTAATTTACGGAATGAACTAAATTTCTTGAATAAAGGAAGATCGTCAGAATTTAGAACAGGCATCACAACTACGGGAGCAGATTTAAATTCTGGGAGTTGTTCATCGGGAATATTTTCAACCTCAGGTTGATTGAAAGAAGTGGATCTCAAAAAATCAGGACCGTCCCACCATAACGAATTTGATTTCAAAACTCCTGGTAATTGTCCCCGGGAAACCACATCAGCTGGATTGTCTTTAGAACGTACATAATTCCACTCATTGTGACCATTCTCGACCGTGATTTCCAAAACATGATTGCGTACAAATGGTAGCAACACAGACAAACAGACGTAACTCTTCATTGTGTATCTTCGTTCATGCATTTAACGGTTGATTTGAATATTATCAGTTCCGCGAACTACTCGCCGCAGCGCTGGCATCAGATCACTTTGACGTTTCTATATATTCTATAGAACTTTTATGCAATATTGTTTACGAGTTAGCGAGCAAGCTTGTTTTTCGCGATAAGTCAGATAGATGTCGTTACTGAGGTTATATGTTTTGAGATACTATGTTTTCAAGAACAAGTTTTTCAAAGAGTTACGTCTGTTTGTCTGTGGTAGCAACATCGATGGGGGTTTACGGAGCCATGCAAGAACAATTTGACTATCTGACCACAAGAACAGAGACGAGAAGTTTAATTGCATGGCAGGAATGGTTTTCTGGACAAGCTTCGATAGCAGTAAAGCAGCAAAAAGCTCTTTACGAGCAATCGTCAGTTCATGGATAGGGGCAATTTTCGACTTGCTACGAAGAAGTCTCACCGTGATCACAACATTTGCTTGGACACAACGAACATAAAGACAAGCTCCATAGGCGATCCCTGAAGCATCAGCGAACCCATGTAATTCAACATACTCAAAATGAGGAACCAATACATGTCTTGGAACTCGAATGTTTCTAACCTGAGCCAAGGAGGAACGGAATTGCAACCAAGAATGAAGAATTTCACCTTCAAGGGGCGTGTCCCAACCAATCTTCAGAGTCCATGTTCTTTGCATTAGGTGCTTAGCAAGCACGATAACTGGGGACACGAGGCCGAGTGGATCAAACAGTTTCGCGATTTCTGAAAACATACTTCGTTTTGTAACGGGTGACATCTCGGAAAGATCAGGATTGATCGCAAATAGAAATTCATCGCTATTTGGACACCAAAGAAGACCGAGGGTTTTTATGACTTCATTGGCGGATATTTCGTTCAATTGGACAAGAGTTTCACGCTCAGATTCGGGAACACCGTCGAGAACCCTTTGATCATTGGCACACCATTTGTGCACTGGGAAACCTCCTTTCTGCAACAAATTCCGAATTTGTTGACGACATTTGATGGCCTTCTCGATACTGTCAGTACCTGACAGAACATCGTCAACGTAGCAATCCTCTCGAATAATATGCGCTGCCAGCGGAAACTCGTCACCTTCATCAATACACAACTGAAGCAACGTTCTGGTTGCAAGAAACGGAGCATTGGAGGTACCGTAAGTCACGGTTAGTAGCTCGAGAACTCTGAGAGCTTCCGATGGCTTTGAACGCCAGAAAATTCGAAGGAATGCGACCTGTGAAGGATCAAGAAAAACCTGTCTGAACATTTTAGCAATGTCAGCAGTGAACACGTACGTGTGTTTCCGAAATCGCAAAATAATTTTCTCAAGTTCAGATTGGACGACTGCACCAACCTGCAAAACGTCGTTTAGTGAGGTTCCGGAGGGGAGCTTTGCCGATGCATCGAAAACAACTCGTAGCTTGGTACTTGAACTCGACGGCCTTAGGATAGCATGATGTGGCAAGTAATACTTCAACATGCTGGGAGGATCATCTGACTCACGAACTTCTCTGCAATGCCCTAGGCTTTCATATTCCTCGATAAATTTCGAGTATTGCGCGTGAAGCTCAGGCTCACGAAGGAGACGCCTTTCAAGAAAGTAAAAGCGACGAAGAGCCAACGAACGAGTATCATCGAGCTGAGAAACATTTTCACGGAATGGTAACTTCACAACATATCTACCGGTAGGATCACGACGCTGAGTGCTGCGGAAAGTCTCTTCACACTCCTCTTCTTCAACAGTACGCTGGGAAACATTGCTGATTTCTTCAATTTCCCAGAAACTTTTAATCATTTCGTTGAGCGATTCGATAGTAACGGTGTTGATTTGCTGGGGGCTTAGGCATGCTACAGACTCATCACGAATTTCACCGGAAACCACCCAACCCAGTTCGGTTTCACGCAACTCTGGAAGACCATCACCAAGAACGAGATGTCCAGTCCTCAATAGTCTGAAAAAATGGCCAAGTCCAATCAACAGATCCACATCAGAAGGTACATAGAAATTAGGGTCAGCCAACTGAAATCCAGAAGGAATGTTCCACTGACTGATATTAACAGGTTTGGATGGGAGAGCATTCGTGATCTTTGGAGTTACCAAACATTTGAGATCTACTTGAAAGTCCCTGTAGAGGGATTGGAGGCTCACGGTTACTAGACGTTTGGATTTGGTGCGTACATTGCTGACCCCAACAATGTCAATAGAAACAGGAACTCCCTCGAGACCAAGCTTTTCGTACATGGGAAGAGAAATCAGATTCGTTTGAGCACCACAATCCAGGAAGGCACGGCATGGAATATGCTTATCATTTTTATAAACTAAGCTCACCACAGCAGTTAGAAGCAAGACATTAGGGACGACAACACTCAGAGAACAGACGGACGGCTGGGTAGACACAGTAGAGGGCGACACCCCTCACCATCCCTCTCTAAAGGGGAAGTTTGGTAAAGAGAGATGAAAAAACCGATTTGTATCTTCCTTAAAAGTTGTCCTAGCTCGCTATTCTAATATCTATATGCAATCTTCGCACTGCCGTACTCTAACGGAACTATCAACTCTATGCTTTCATCTACTCCATCTATTGTATAAAAATTACAACTACAGTCTGTTATTTGAAATAAGCATCTTCAGCTATGAAGTTCCCAAAACTGAAACGAAGATCCCTGAAATCGTCTCTCTCTACGAAATTTCCTGAACTTTTTCAAAATGCCCTGTACTTCTATGAAGTCTACGAAATTTCCTGAATTTGTGCGGGATTATCTGAACTATTTCGAGTCCATGAGAAATTGCCACTTCTACGATGTTTTATGAACTTTTCCATGATCTCAGAACTTCAAATAATTTCACTAAATTTAGCTCATGATATATCTGACATATGTTTGTCGTAATGCATAAAACAAAATATAAAAATAATACTAAAGAAACATTCAAAATCAGGACAGTGTTCCAGTGAAAACAGTTAGCGGAACATTAGTGTCAGACAAAGCATAAGCGCTATTAATTACATTAGCGACAGCATGAATAGCCTGATTCAGCCCATACTGTCAATTACGAGCTGCAAGGTGTATGAAATGTAGTTGTCATATAACTTTTTCAGGTGCGTTACCGAAGTAGTTCGATGAAACTCTACAAAGTTCACTGAAGTTCGGTCTGCTTCTACAAAGTGCATGAAGCGGTGGTGATAATGGACGTGCCCTCAGGAGACCGATAAAGCATGCAGAAACGAAGCCCTGCATCCTCGGCAGAAACGGTTTGCGGATCTGTCAAGATTCGATGCGTTTCGAGCAAAAATATAGGAAACCGATTTAGATCTCCATTGCAATATTTGCTTAGTCCTTCAGCTCCGCAGAGCTTTCAAAGATATTCAGCCTATTGAATAAACATTTTGGAAAACATGGTTTTCGATTCAGATACCGACTGTTGAGTGTGACAAATATGTTGGCTTCATCCCAAAACTTACAATCTAGTTTTCTTATTTCTCATCATATTTTCAGGTTACCATACCCATGAAACTATGTTTACGCAAAATTTCAATTAATTTTACACAAAAGATCAAAAGTTAGAGCAATTTGAGTGTGTGCATTTTAAACGGTACACCCTTTACTATAGATGGGACGAACACAGCATGTTTTTTTTTTCAATATATATTTGAACAGTTCTCACAGTTCTCGTGAGAATGAGCAGGAGCTGATTTGAAATTGAACAATACTCTAGAGTGAATTACAACAACATTTGAAGGGAATTCCATTTAGAATACAAATTATTTCTAGTGTGTCAACTTGTGAATATATATTTTTTTGCAATTTTTGTGTTAAACTTTATTCCAGGAAGGTCTTAAAACAATCATAAGTGCCATTTTTTTTAATCTCATTCTTAACCCATTATTTAAGAAAAAGTATAAAATAAAATGTTTCTAACAAATGCTCTAGTTAATTAAAATGATGATTATTGAAAAACTATTATCGCATAAAATGGTAGATCTCTACCAAGACAAAGTTTTCAAATATAATTTTGTAATTTGTTAAAGATAAATAGATGAGATGAGATGGAGAATTAGGAATGTCTTCGATAAAAATCAGAAATCTTGAAGTATTGAAGGTTTACCAAATTGAAGAATATTAAAAATCGTTACATGCAAAAAATTGCGTTGTCAGCAGCAGCAGTGCTTTTGGCACGTGGCGTTGAACATTGTTTTCCAGTACACAACGAAAGGCTACCCGTCCTTTCCAGAAGAATGAGGGAGAAGCCACACCACTACTGATCGGATTCAGTAGCTCTCGTGAGTCGCTATGGGCCATCTATGCCAAGCACGACACCCTCGTTCCAAGCAACATACAGCTTACCTGCCTAATCTGTGTTGAACACCCTAATAGCTCAGCATTACTCAACCACCATGACAAAACCATGATGAATTTGTTAAAGGACCATCATGAATTTGTTAAGGAGTATTTTCTGGACATATTTCAAGGTCAACAATCGGATGTCAGTTCCCATAAGCTTAAATATAACGTACCATTTTATTATTATATTATTAAGGCAAAATTGGAAGTGCAATTTCAAAAGCCAAAGTCGATGGCGGCATGAAAATGGTCTGATTTTGATCCAGAGATTATGGATTTTAATTTTTAATACGCCAATTGATAGGAAATTTTTCTACAAATCTGTTAAAATTAAGACTATCAATTTTCAAAAGGTCACTTTTGAAAATTACACGAATGTGCAACTGTTGCTATAATAATTAAAATTATCACCGATCTCCTGCGAAAAGCGCTTTCCCTAACACAGATTTCAAAATCAAATTCCATCCGGTCTCGCGTCCGTGAGTGGTTTCCCTAACACGGTCGTCGAATATTGATACCGAACACGTAATTCTACGTCAAATCTACGATCGTGTCTTGGATACAACCCCTTACTTTTTATCAAAAGAAACTCGTGTGTAAGCCTTGTATGGCCGATGCGCAGCCTAGTGAGCACTAGTGCTGTCAATGACAGACTTTCGCGCAATATTGACAAAATTGATTTTCACAGACAGACTTGTTCCTCAAAACAGTATAAGGGTCTGTGCCTAGGGGCACGAGCGAAAGTTTGACGTAGGGCCGCTAATGGATGGAACAAATATGTTGATCATTTAGTTCTTAAATCTTTCCGTTTTTGAATTGGTGGCCCTGAAAAAGGCCGGTTGTTTTTCAAATGGTGGCCACACCAGTGCAAGTCGATGCCGACCGGACTACGGCGGCCTAGTCATGCTGCATATTGCGGGAAGCCTTTCCTCCACTCGATGTGGGTGTTTTCGTCGTCGTCGTCCGCTTCGTATTGGTGCGATGCGTGCTATTCCACTCATACGTCGTGTCCGACGCTTATCCGTCCGTTGCTCGAAAGCAAATGACGAAGAAACCGATATGGCAAGCGTTTTTACTATCGCTGCTTTTCTCCTACCTTCCTTTCATTGGTCAACCGAGCATTGAACTCGCTCATGTGAGCATGCGCAATGTGTCGTGTGTTCGATTTGCGCTATCGTTGCGTCCGGGTTTGGGATTTTTTATTACCTGTCTGAATTTTGATTTTTTTAATGTGACCCCCAGTATATAAATTAAAGACGTAGTCCTACGTAAAAGAAAACCTTCATCAAAATCTCATACATTTTTCGTTGATGACTAAGATTCACCTGGTAAAAAGTGTAATTTCGTGCATTCTGAGTGACATTATTGTTATCCAAAAAGTTTAGGACGTAGATGCTTGTTTACTTTTATGATTCCATCTAATTGTGCTGCTCAAGTCATTTAATTTCGTTACAAATATACTTAATATATTAATCTACACATGTCCGTCACTGACAGCATTGTCATTGACAATTGACATTGTTTGCCTTGGCTAACGGTCATTAGCTCAAATGAGTGACCAAAGCAGAATTTTCAATATCACCGTGTATTATCGAGACTTTGCAACACTGATGAGCACTCGCTGGTCGACGGAACATTGCTGGTCGGTCCACTTTTTGGTTTCGCGTTTAACCTCCTTCAACTTGACAAATTGCACCCAGAGTTCTTTCCATATCAGACGAATGGCATGGTTCATTGCCTTGGTGTCATTCTTCCTCGAGATGGCGACGCTGAGTGGCGGACTGTTGCGTGCTTCGCCGGCGAGTCAATCTGCTTCTTCATTGCCACGGATGCCGGCGTGACCGGGAATCCAAAACAGTTGTATCAGGCGGTTTCGTTACAGCCCTTCGATCTCTTGGATCCAACGATGCTGTGATTTGCCACTTTCTTTAGCCAATAGAAAAGTTTTCGTGTCGGACAAGATGACCAATTCGTTCGATATACCCGTGTTGGGAGCCGATTTCATAGCAAAGACCTCCGGCGAAAAAACACTACACTGTGACGGAAGGCCTATTGCTCTATGCAGACTGTCACAGCATACACCTGCACCTACTGCGTTGTCACATTTTGACCCGTCAGTGCTCCTGCAAAATGGGACGCACTGTACCCGGGGGATCTCTAGATTTCACCTGTCTTCCCACGTCCCACACAACACGTGGCTTGGGTTCATGACAGCTTCGGATGGTGAAACGTGTCCGCACAGCGATGTTCAGGAGTCGTAGATCTACCATCATAAGACGGTCGGATGCTCGTTGTACAACTGGAAGGTCGACATTTATGTGATCCTTCTTCAGCATGCGGATGGCAATACGAATTAAAGCCTGAAGTAACAAGAGGTCAAACGGTAAGGTAAATTGACCGCTAGGTACAGGCAACGTAAGTATTTCAAAAAACGTATTCCATTTTATGTGTTCAGGTTTTGACGTAGGACTACGTCTTTGATTTCTATATGGGGGTACACTTTGTGAAAACCGAAAATGGAACATGTAACAAATTAAGAAAGATTTTGAACGTTAATAAATCAGTTGCCCCTGGTCCAATTTCAATAATTTTATCACCAATCGATCCGAAATATGGCTGCGCATCGATAACAATGCTGATTGTTGATTTTCAACAAGAAACTATTGAAAACTGCTTAAATGTCCAGCATTGTCCAAAAGCGTCGAATTAACTAACAAATCCACCAATTACCTACATGCATATGCTGCTTCCCCAGCACAGTCGTCAGAGAGTAGTAAGTAGACGAAACAAGTCGAAGTGGCATTCGCCTCCGATCCTCGGGCGCGTGCGAATAGGGAGGATGGAATTGCGTAATATTTTGCACACTCATCGCCATATTCAGAACCAAACGCAAATTCTTCGAGATAACTACCATCCGTCGTCTGGCTCGCCGTGGCGGTGTCTGACGTATCTCCGGTCTGATTTACGAGGTGTGCTGAAGGTGTTCCTGAAAAATGAGATCCGTGATGCTGTCACCTACACTAAACACGCCAAGCGTGTCGCCATGGACGTCATCTACGTTTTGAAGTGACAGAAAAGTGAAAAAAATTACTACAAATTTGGTACGCCTACAATTCAAAAACGGAAAGAGTTGAAATAATAGATAATTGATCAAATAAAAGAACTAAATGCTCTTCACATTTATTCCCTCCACTAGCGGTCCTACGTCATGCTTCCGTTCGTGCCCCTAGGCACAGACCCTTCTACTTTTTTTTATAGTTTATTTAAGTGGTTTTTTGGAGAAGATTTCATTTAATATTACAGAGTTCCAGTGGACTCATCTTTTCACAAAAGAATTATTAAAATCCACCGTCGAATAAAAAAGTTATAGCCTTTCTAAGTGGCCAATGTTCAAATTGACCCCAAGGTACAGAAAAAGGGTTAAACCAATTTTCCGTCAACCCCGTAATTTTGTTTACATTATTTGTATTTTAACTCGTGAGCAAATAATTTGATGCACGAATGTTGCTTGTTTTCTTTGTTTTTGACGCGTATGACGTAAATGGTTAACATATGGTGCAGTAATGCTCCACCTTACGTCAATTTGAAAAAAGACACATGATTTGTATGCATGAACCATCATGCAATTTAATCTTTTTAGTATTTACTATCAGCAAAAACACGATTCAGGGGGAGGAATTTTCTCGGCATTGCAGTCTTTATGCGAGTAAAACCGATTTAAGGGAGTCGAGAAGATAAATCGAAATTCCCCTCTGACAATCTTATCATCAGAGTTTAATTTATTAAACCCACTAAATGAAATCTTATTCGAGGTTTGATCTTCCTGAAGTAAAAGTCACGCTAACCGACAAATGCAGTGTAAAGAACTTACAATGAGGGGAATAATTCGATGCAATGTAGCATTTTAAGTGTTATTATTAAGCTGTCCTTTCCATTTTCCCCCATAACCTAAGACAACGTATTGATTGGAAATGACATTTTCGTGGGAATCACGATAATCTAAAGGAGAAGTTTATAAACAAGTGGATCCAAGTAACGAATTTGCATGGATCCCACAAATTATCCTTGGTATTTTTCCGAGATTCAACGTACCTTTAGTGACCATAACACATCTCTCCATGAAGAATGGCCCTCTCTCCCCACGTAATAGCAAATCATAGGGCGAAACCTCTGCGTCCCAATAGAATGTGATCGGAAACTACATCCCATCGAGAAATCAACATTCATAACACATCCGGTTGACAGGCTCATACTCAAGAGGAAGCACTTCCACTTCTTACACATACACACTCACGCACATGCAGTATGTTCATACCAGCTGTCAGCTGCTGGTGCATATCACCCAGAACTCTCACTCACTTTCAACTCATCGACCTCGTTTCTGCTTGTGATTGACTAAAGGTATCGTCATCATCGTCGTCTGTCCTAGCACACATCGAGCTGCAACACTACTCTGCTGCTTAAGAAGGACGAATTTCATATGCATAGAAATTGTACACACTTTCTCAATATCCATCTTTTTCGTCCGCACAGTGCACCATCACAGCGTTTCCTACTCCGACTAAAGAATTCCTGAGCATGAATGTAGGGTAAGCCGCATTTTCCAGTGATAGAATCGACGTGCCTAGGGCATTCGACGAACGGGGGCTTCTATATTCAAGCTTAGCTTTTCCAGAACCAGAGCCCTATTCTTTGAAGCCATTGGTGAAAAGATGAATTCAGTGACATTGTTACGAAATGCCTATGGGAAGCTCCATTGAGAGACATAATTAATATCATCACAGTGTGCTGAGCATTTCCAGCCCAAAACGCAAACCGGTTGGTCATGAGTGTTTCCGATTTGAATGAAACATTTCTCACGTGTTCGCTGCTACTAATGGTTGCATTTTTCATTTAAATTAGATTTTTTCCTCCAGAGTAACTTTTGAAAAGGGCGTATAAAAAAATGGATTATTTTTTTTTCAAAAAATCATAACTTGAAAATTATTGATCTGATCAAAATGGCATATGAGAAAAAGTTTTAGGTAGTTAAATTATCTTTGCGGAAACAAATACACTGAAAGAAAAGCTTAGTAAATTAGTATTTAAAAAACGTAAAACGATGATTATCTCAAAACACCCCCCCTTCAATCTTCATAATTTTTTTTTTCAAGAAAACTGAAAAAATGCCCTAATATTTGGTAAAAAGTGTATGCTGGTAACTTTCTTAAAAAAAAATTTATAATTTTTGAAATTTTTGTTGGTTTTTACAAGTTGATGAAATTGCATATTTTTTAGTAAAATAGTAGTTTATTTGGATTTTACGCATAATTTTCAAAAACTTTGTATATAGAAACTTTTTTCCTAAGTCCAGCCGTTCTCAAGTTAATGCAATTTAAAAAAAAATAATTATGATGATTTTCTACATTTTGGGCCATTTTCAAATGTTAGTCGTGATGTCCAGCAACGAGATGTTTTTCCATGAATATATATTAAAAAACAGACAGTTCATTCTCAAATATGGTAGCTGTCAGACTTACCCGTTTCTATTTAGACGCAGCGGAAAAGAAACAAGTTTATAAGTAAATACTCTCAAATATACCCAAATAATCAACAAACCCACTCATGTGCCTTTTTTCTGTCCTCTATTAGTTGTTTACCTGGATAGAATTGTGTATGTCATAACAGAGGCTCAAAACATAAACAGGTAAACAAATATGTTATTAAACCTGTAATTGAGGTAAATTATCTAGGTACTTCTCTGACATATACCATATTGTGCCCTAAGAGCTCATCCCGCGATATCACAACTACATAATAAAGCACCCCGTGGAGGCTTCTTACACTCACACCTAAAAAAGTTTGCTATAATCAATTGTACCTAATGAAGATAGGTATAATGTCAACATTGTAATTATTCTTCTACATATATATATATATATATATATATATATATATATATATATACACTGGAGTCGCTTTTTACGCGGGCTGATACGTCCGCGTAAAAAAAAACGCGTAAATTCCGAAATCCGCGTAAAAAAAAACCAAGTAAAAAAAGACCGTGTAAGAAAAAACCGCGTAAAAAGCGATATACCGCGTAAATTCTGAAATCCGCGTAAAAAAAACCAAAATCCGCGTAAAAAAAACCGCGTAAATTCCGGAATCCGCGTAAAAAAAACCGCGTAAATTCCGAAATCCGCGTGAAAAAAAAAACCGCGTAAAAAAAAACCGTGTAAAAAAAAACCGCGTAAAAAGCGACTCCAGTGTATATATATATATATTGGGACGATCTTCACCTGTTCCATTCAGTTCATCTCTCTTAGCGTTTCAAGTTAAAAAGCAAGTAGTTTTTTACGATGGATAACAATTTCAAGGATTGTAAACCTCTACCTAAATCAATTTCAAAGCATGACACAGTAGCAGTTCAGTTGTTTATCTCAAAATTATTAGAATTTTTAAAGTTGCAAATAACAGTCCAAAAGTGTATTTTTATGTCAGATGTAGATGTAGATGTAGAAATTGAATGGCATTTTTTTGCAACTTCACACGGCAAAGGTCCTTGTGATGCGATTGGCGGTACCCTTAAGAGAATGGCAACCAGAGCAAGTTTAGCTAAGCAACACGAGCACCCTATAACGAACCCTAAACAACTGTACGACTGGGCAAACAGTCGTAAAGAAGATCTTCAAACAAAAATGTCATTTTGTTATGTTTCTACGGAAGAATACAAAAAGGCTGACACGGAATTTGATCCAATTTTTAAGAAAGTGAAACCAATTCCTGGAACTCGAAAATATCATTGCTATATTCCAGTTTCAAACAACCAAATTGCAGTAAAAATATTCTCTAATTCAAACGATACACCCAAATTATTCAATGTATTCAGATAATATGAGTTGTAAAATAAAATAATAAATTTATACTGTTTTTATCTCAACAAATCTTTCATTTGACCACATCAACGTGCTTCTCTTCCGCTGCCTCTAGATAGAAACGGGTAAGTCTGACAGCTACCATATCTGAGAATGAATTGTTTGGTTTTTAATATACAATCATGAAATAAAATCTTGTTGCTGGACATCTCGACGAACATTTGAAAATGGCCTAATATGTTGAAAATTGTTATAATTATATTTTTTTAATTCGCATTAACTTGAGAACGGCTGGACTTAGGAAAAAAGTTTCTATATGCAAAGTTATTGAAAATTATGCGTAGAATTCAAATAAGTTATTATTTCATAAAAAATATGCAATCTCATCAACTTGTAAAAATCAACAAAAATTAAAAAAATTATAGCTTTCTTTTCAAGAAAGTTACCAGCATACACTTTTCACGAAATTTAAGAGTATTCCATAAGTTTTCTTGAAAAAAAAAATTATAAATATCGAAGGGGGGGTGTTTTGAGATAATCATCGTTTTACGTTTTTTAAATACTAATTTACGAAGTTTTTTCTTTCAATGTATTTTTTCCGCAAAGATAATTTAATTACCTAAAACTTCTTCTCATATGCCGTTTTGATCAGATCAATAGTTTTCAAGTTATGATTTTTTGGAAAAAAAATAATCCATTTTTTTATACGCCCTTTTCAAAAGTTACTTTGGAGGAAAAAATCATATTTAAATGAAAAATGCAACCATTAGTAGCAGCGAACACGTGAGCAATGTTTCATTCAAATCAGAAGGGGTCGAGACAAAATTGACATTTTTTTTAACGATTTGAGCTAGAAATGCTCTGCTGCATCATGCAGGTTGTGAATGGCTGAAGACCTACATATTCGTTCAATTCTACACTAGTTTTGGAGAACAAAACTTCACGGCAAAACTGCAACGATTTAGTCACTGAATATGGTTTCGATTTGATCGAGCAAAACGCCTGAATTTTAACCATGTTCCTACTACTAATGAAACTATGGCCGATTTTAGCTAACTTACCCTAAATATAAATAGGAGTTTTGATTTTGTCAAGACTGAAAGGCAATTCATGCGTTCTACTTCTTCTTATCCCCAGATGCTCGAGAAAATCTAGGCAATTGTCAGCCTGAAATTCCATCCATCGGAACGGTAATTGATGGAGCTACTCCCGAGAGGCCCACGGATTTGGTTAAACGCATAAACGCAATCCAAAGGAATATCGAGTTACCTCCCGTAAACCTGCGCCACTGCACGCCACTGTCGTCCACAAAGCCGAAAGAAGCTGAATGCCGAACGTCTTTCTCCTGCATGGACGAAGCACACAGAAGCCTCAGTATAGAACGAGAAGTGACAGGCGCCAGATGGATTGGATACCTCCATCACTCTCCATATCCAAGCAAATGTCATCACAACAGCAGCTTCACCCCCAATATTGCCACCCGCAACACCCACCCTACATATAACGGTGGGAAAACAAGCGAGCACCAGGAGACCACTTGATTGCAAACACATTTTCTTGGGTTCCTTCTGCATTAACCGCCTTCCATCCCCAAATGCACAATCCCCATAAGTAGATTCGATCGGAATTTCACGTGACAAGTGAGGTTCAATTTCCCACTCAGCCAGCTGCCCCCTCTCCCCCACGACCACCCTTGGCCATCGACACAAGGTAGAAGCTTTCTCAAATTATGGCTGCAATAGCAGAGCAGTCCTAGCAGCATTTGAAGAAATAAAGTGATAAAGCTTTCCACTCTCGCACTCGTCGTTGTCGGTGTCGACTCTGCATCGGATGTAATAAAGTTGGTGAAATGGGAAAAGTTTTAAATTAAAAAAGAGAATAGGAACAACGAGCATCGTACAGAATTGATTGCGGGTGATGACTTGTGTTGTCGTGGGGAAGGTCGGTATGGGCAAGCCGGAGGAATCCGTTTGTGTTGACATAGAGAAAATCGTTGGAGAAAGCGTAAATTCGTCAAGCTAAGAGGAATTTTATGTCGCATCCGTTTGAACGCTGCTGCTCCTGGCTGCTAGAGTATGTCTCACTGCCACTGGTTCCAATGTGCATCTGTGACATGCAGAAAGATACACGCTGGGTGAGCTGCAGGACGGACAACGAGAGGAAGGCACTCGAGCAAACTTATTTATGCTAGAATGAAATTTTCTATTCTAGTAGTTCAAGTGACAGGAAATGATTTTATATCCATGTGAATCCATTTACGATGACAATAGTGTTAGGAACGCGCTACGATTCAGGAATGACATCTTCCGGCGATATATGAGGACCAGAGGAAATTTAGGACAAGCGATGCATATTTAGACGCTGGACTGGACGTAGACATATTCTTGAACTAAACGGAAGCTGTTAAGCAGCTTCTTTTTACTATGTTCAAAAACATTGTTCTACTAGATTTTTTTTTAACTAGTTCGTTTATTTACTAGGCTCAGTCGTGTGTGACACTTTGCGGAGCCAAAATCAGTAATGTTTGATTTACATTTTAAATAGCAGTATTTCTAGGTTAGTATTGGGTACCAATTACTCGTGGCGGGCTCGAGGTTAATGGGTAACAATTTCAATTGGAAGGATCTAGGTAGGAAACTGGTTTCTGAAGCCTCCTTCAGATACTACTCTCGGACGGTTGACCAAATCCTGACTGGGCAGGGGCAAGTAGCACAGGAGCAAGAGGATAATAAGACTGGGACACAATGGCGGGAAATTGTTAGGAAAGGAGGGGATAGTCACATCAAACTCTAACATCAGACAAACAAAAGAGTTCGTAGATCGCTTGCATGTAGGGAAGATCACGTGTTCCCAATACATCTCTTACTTCACGGAAGGGTTGTCTACCTCGGGCCACTAGGGTATCCAATAGTCGTGCTCTGGAGGCGTCATTACCCGGGCAATACCAAACTGCGTGATCGATGTCATCATAACCGGTTCTGCACCTAAATATATTGCTGTCAACGAGGTTTATTCTATAGAGATGTGCGTCTAGCGAGTAGTGGTTGGACATAAGTCTTGACATCACTCGAATGAATCCCCGACTTACATCCAGACCTTTGAACCACGCTCTCGAAGAAACATTTGGAATAATGGAATGTAACCACCGCCCAAGAGAATTATTTGTCCAATCGTTTTGCCAACTTAAAAGAGAACTCTGACGTACTAATGGGAAAAATTCATCATGTGAAATTCTTCTATCATAAATCTCGCCGTGTTGTGCGCCCACCTTTGCGAGAGAGTCTGCCTTCTCATTGCCTGGGATTGAGCAATGTGAGGGGACCCATACAAAGGTAATCATATATGATCTTTCGACCAGCAAACTCATCTGCTCCCTTACCTTTGAAAGGAAATAAGATGAGTGCCTACCTGGTTTCATCGACCGAATAGCCTCAATCGAACTGAGACTATCCGAGAAGATGAAGTAATGGTCTATGGGCATATCGGAAATCATCCCCAATGCGAAGTTAATTGCTGCTAGCTCAGCAACATAAACGGAACAAGGTTCCTGAAGTTTCCGAAAGGCGGTTGAGTATTCATTGAAGACGCCGAAGCCAGTGGATCCATCAATGCGTGATCCATCAGTGAAAAATCTTCTATTGCATTTGACTTGTTGGTACTTTTCAGCAAAAATGTGGGGAATTGAGATAGGTCGAAGTTGATCTGGAACTCCTTGAATAGCCTGTTTCATGGAGAGATCATAGTCAATGGGGGAACTGTAGTGAGTAAAGCATACACGAGAGGTGTTATAGCAAGGAAGGCTTATATCCGATGACATATAATTAAGATAGATTCGCACGAATCTAGACTGAATGCTCAATTCGAGCATTTCTTCGAAGTTTTCAATCACAAGGTTGTTACTGACACTACATTTAATCAATATTCTTAATGAGAGCTCCCAGAAACGGTTCTGTAGGGGTTTTACGCCCGCTAGGACCTATAGGGTCATATTGTGTGTTGAATACATACAGCCAAGGGCAATACGTTAACAACGATATTGAATACGTTCCAATTTGATTAGGTGGCTTTTTCTTGCCGAGTGGAAGCAAAAAGAGCCATACTCAAGAACTGAAAGAATAGTCGTTTTATATAGTTTAATGAGGTCTTCCGGGTGAGCACCCCACCATGTCCCGGAAATTGATCGTGGAAAGTTGATCCTTTGTTGACACTTTTGTTTCAAATACGTAATGTGGGTACCCCAAGTGCATTTTGAATCAAACCAGACTCCAAGGTATTTGAAGGTTAAAGATTGGGTAATGTCTCTGCCCAAAATAATTAGACGCAGTTGGGCTGGAAACCGCTTCCTTGTAAACACTACCAATTCAGTTTTTTGCGGTAAAAACTCGATCCCTAAATTTCTTGCCCAGAGAGACAGATTATTTAGGGAATTTTGCAATGGTCTTTGCAAGATTTCTGCACGTGGACCTCTCATGGAAACCACCGTATCATCTGCAAGCTGTCTAAGCGTGCATTGATTATCTAAGCATTTATCAATATCTTTGACATAGAAATTATAAAGTAAGGGACTTAAACATGAACCTTGGGGTAAGCCCATGTAGCTAATTCTAGAAGTTGTCAGTTGACCTAGATTGAAGGTCATTTGTTTTTCTGACAGCAAATTATACAAAAAAATTATTCAAAATACCGGGTAATCCACTACTGTGCAAATTGTCTGGCAGTATGTCTATGGAAACCGAATCAAATGCGCCCTTAATATCCAAAAAGACTGAAACCAATTGCTCCTTGTGCGCAAAGGCCAGTTGAATATCAGATGAAAGCATCGCTAGACAATCGTTTGTTCCTTTACTCTTCCGGAAACCAAATTGCGTATTTGAAAGTAGATTGTTTGATTTAACCCAATGGTCAAGTCTTAATAGGATCATTTTTTCTAATAATTTCCTCAGGCATGATAACATAGAGATCGGACGGTAAGAATTGTGATCAGACGCTGGTTTCCCAGGCTTTTGAATAGCTATTACTTTAACCTGTCTCCATGCTGGTGGAACTATATTGAATTCCATAAATGAATTATATAGGTTAAGTAATCGTCTTTTAGCGATATCGGGGAGGTTTTTTAGAAGGTCAAATTTGATCATATCGCTTCCCGGAGCAGAGTTATTTGATGAAAGAAGTGCCATTGAAAATTCCAGCATTGTGAATGGTTCATCCAGAGAACCGTTACTTCGGGCTGTATCCCGTAAACTTGGTTGTGCTGGAACAGAATCTGGACAAACCTTTTTAGCGAAGTCGAATATCCATTGGTTGGAGTATTCTTCACTCTCATTGGAAGATGAGCGGTTTCGCATATAGCGAGCCTTTTTCCAAAGCGTTGTCATCGAGGTTTCTCTAGAAAGTCCCTCGATAAAAGTACGCCAGTAATTTCGTTTCTTTGCTTTTAGTAAGTTTTTAAGCTTTTTTTCAAGCTTTAGATACTTTTCAAAAAGCTCAGATCTTTCATGTCTACGATAATCTTTAAAGGCATCGGATTTCTCAAGATACAACTTTGTGCATTCGTCATCCCATCCAGGGGTGGCGGGTCTTCTTTTGAGGGATGCACTTGGAACACGTCGTTTTTGAGCTTCTAATGCGCTTTTGTAGATTAGCTCGGTAAAGAAACGATACTCTTCCAGTGGTGGTAGAGGATCGGTAGAATCAATACCAAGAGTTACCGCCGATACAAATTTTTGCCAATCAATGTTCTTCGTGAGGTCAAAAGGAACTTGAATTGACTGATCTGTTTTTAGACGACCACTTTTGATTGAAATAATAATTTGCAAGTGATCACTACCATGGGGATCATTGATAACCTTCCACAGACAATCTAATGATAGTGAGTTAGAGCACAAAGAAATGTCAAGACGGCTCTCTCGAGCAGGAGAGTTTGCTATACGTGTTGCTTCACCAGTGTTCAAGATAGTCAAGTTGAAATCGTCGCACAAATCATAGAAAATACCCGCTCTATTTTCATCGTATGATTCGCCCCAACCAGAACCGTGTGAGTTCATATCGCCCAGTATTAGAACTGGAGATGGAAGGATATTAACTGAACTCCAAAGCTGACGGCGGTTTATGGAAGTCCTTGGAGGGACATATACAGAAGCTATGCAAAGATCTTTGTTCTTCACATTTATTTGGCAAGCGACAATTTCAATGCCTGAAATTATTGGGATTGAGATTTTATAGAAGGGGTAGCACTTTTTGATCCCCAAAAGTACGCCACCATATGAATCATCTCGGTCCAGGCGGATAATGTTAAAATCGTGGAAGTTTAGTTCATCTTCAGAAGAAAGCCAAGTTTCACAGAGTGCAAATATATCACAATCAGAATTGTGAATCAAATACTTGAACGAGTCTAATTTAGGTATTAAACTACGACAGTTCCATTGTAATAAAGTGATCATATCTTGATCCTCACTCGACGAATAATCCATCGAAAGATATGAATTCACCAATGAGGGGCCATGATGCAGTCAATTGCTTGAAGTAGTTTCCGACTATAGGAACAAGCAGGTCAATAAGCCATCGAAGTGGCGATTCGTCGGGAAAGCCGAGGGCATTTAAAATATTATCCACAATGTCCTTAAATTTAATCTTTCCTCGCTTGGACGGGAGAGTTTTCTTTGAATTGCGAGTAGACGTGGTGTTTATTTTTGGTAACCTCTTACGATTACCTTTATTAGGTAGCGGCGGGGTGGAAAAGCTGCAGCAAGGATCAGATGGTGCAGCAATTACCGATTTGTTCGGGTTTTTCAATGAATCCCCGCTACCTTCAGATTTTTGCATGCTTTTGAGAGTGGTTTTATTTTTTTTTTCCGGCGCACTCCCGGGGAGCTAGTCGGCTTCCTTTAACCGGGGGCGTGTACCTCCAGAGACTCACTCTCATCTGCTATGTCAGAGTCCAGTTCATCGGACAAAATCTCAAAAGTGTTTTCATTTTGAGCGGCTGATGCCAACGAAGCAGAGGATCCATTTTGCAACTTAAAAATTTCTGCAAACGTCAGCTTGGAGCGTTCTTTTATTGAACGCTTCATATTGTTGGTACGCTTCTTGTACGCGGGGCAGTCCTGCAAAGCATGAAGAGGTTCTTTGCCACAGTAAGCACATTTAGTTGCTTCCTGTTGGCAAGCACCCTCCATGTGGTCTTGGCTACATTTGCCACAACGGGGCTTGTTGTCACAAAAAGCAGCTGTGTGCCCCAACTTTTTGCAGTTGGTACAATTATATACCCTTGGTACAAAAAGTCGCACCGGGAAAAAAACATTTTCAATTTCTAAGAACTTTGGGAGAACCGATCCAGCGAAAGACACCTGTAGTGAGCCTGAAGGGGAATAAGTCTTTTGACCATCTACCGTGGTCGCTGAATACAATATCCTGCAACCCAGAACGTCCACGGTAGATGTAGCAGCATTTTGAAGGCGCCCCATACCTTCCATGACGTCATCACACGTCAGGCTCACTGCAGAGACCACGCCGTCTATCTCCACATCTCGAGATGGGATGTAGACGTAATACTCTTTGTTATAAGCCTCGTCGTCAGCAATATCATATCAGCAAGGCACTTGAGCAAACTTATTTATGCTAGAATGAAATTTTCTATTCTAGTAGTTCAAGTGACAGGAAATGATTTTATATCCATGTGAATCCATTTACGATGACAATAGTGTTAGGAACGCGCTACGGTTCAGGAATGACATCTTCCGAGCGATATATGAGGACCAGGGGAAATTTAGGACAAGCGATGCATATTTAGACGCTGGACTGGACGTAGACATATTCTTGAGCTTCTTTTTACTATGTTCAAAAACATTGTTCTACTAGATCTAGAGTGAAATTCATAATTATATAGAGGTTTGTAAAATCATCAGTTTAAGGTTTACAATATTAGTTCTCTTCCGTTCAGAACTAGCAAGCTTTTGAAACTATGTGGGATTTACGGAGTCTCCATACACAACCATAGGAACCTAATGCTTCTAAATGTAGTCTCCCTCGATTTGTCCAAGGCATATGATATGACATGGAAGCTTCCTATCTTGACTTCCCTCAAGAGCTGGGACTTCCAAGGATGTATGTTTAACTACGTAGAAAACTTTCTACAGAACCGTAGGTTCCGAGTATTGAACGCTGGCGCAACCTCTACCTCGAGGTTGCTGGAGAATGGCATCCCGCAAGGGTCTGTCCTTTCGGTTACACTGTTTCTCATTGCGATGAACTCAGTGTTTGAACGCATTCCCAAGGAAGTATACATCATTGTATACGCCGATGATATTACCCTTATCGTGTTTGGTAAATACGGTAGGGTGGTTAGGCACAAGATGCAGGATGCAGTTCAGTCTGTCGTTGACTGGGCAGATGGTGTTGGGTTTGTGATTTCCCCCGAGAAGTCCAAACTGCTGCACGTCTGCTTTGGGCATCATCACAGACCGAACCTGCCTTATGTTAGTATCGGTGAGCATGCGGTCAAGGCCGTACGCGAGATGAAGCTGCTTGGTGTGACTATTGATAACAAACTCCGATTTGTTAAGCACGCCAAGTTGGTGAAGGATAACGTCAACAACAAGTTGAATATCCTTCGGACCCTAAATGGTCGCTTCTCTGAAGCCTCTCGTAGTACATTGACCAAGGTTGCTAGGGCTCTGGTTGTCCCTAGCATCCTTTACGGGGCGGAACTGTGGAGCAGGGGTGGTGTCTCCCTGCTCAAGATTCTGGAACCTCAGTACAATGAGGCATACAGAATCTGTAGCGGAGCGCTGAGGTCTTCACCAATAGCTTCCCTGTTGGTGGAGAATGGAAAGGTTCCTTTGGTGAATGTTGTCACCGAAGACCTGGCCACTAAGGCGCTAAGGCTCCTAGAAAGGGATCCCATTCTCAATGACAGGCCCACGGTTGCAAGGGCGAGAGAATGGTGGAGCGACTTGACGGGAGTAGATTTTCCCACGTTAGCCCAGCGAGCTAGGCTGTGGCAACGGGCATGGGATGCTACTGCCCCGAAAGTTGATTGGAGGGTTAAAGCTATGTGTGGGGCGGGGGCTAGCTCTAGTGTGGCGAAAGCTGCATTTAGGGAGGTCACTGCCTCATACGAGGGAAGGCTCAAGCTATTTACGGACGGTTCATTAATCGAAGAGGAGGTTGGTTATGGGGTGTCTGGGGAGGACATAAGCCGCTGCGGCCGGTTACCCGGTCTCTGTGGTATCTTCTCAGCTGAGGCCTATGCTCTCCTGCAAGCTTGTAGGCTAGCAAATGGGTCTCAGGCTGTTGTATTCTCTGTCTCTGCGAGTTGTCTCTCTGCCCTTGAGCATGGGCAGGTTGGACACCCGTGGCTGTTAGAGGTGCAACGGTACGCTAACATAACCTTTGCATGGGTACCTGGACACGCAGGTATACCAGGGAATGAGGCTGCTGATAAACTAGCTAACCAGGGTCGTCTTGCTCAACTAGAGGCCATTCCGGTGCCCTATAGTGACGCTACCCGCTGGGTGAAGCAGACCTCGCGATACGCATGGAATGTGTCTTGGCATAACAACCGTGATGCATTCCTGCGTCGTATCAAGAACACTACACAAGAGTGGAAGGATGCACCTAATTCTCGAGATCAGAAAGTTCTGACTCGGCTGAGGATTGGTCATACACGGCTCACTCATGGACCTCGATTTAGCGGCAGTGTGGCCTACTGCCAGGGATGCGGTGCGGTATTAGATGTGAATCATCTATTGGTGGAGTGCCCGGCGAGAGCACAATTAAGGGAAGATATGGGTGTCGTTGGTTCAATCCGTGAGGTATTGTTCAATGACAGGAGTACAGAGCAAACTGTACTCAACTTCCTGAGGGCGTTAGACTTATACGATATGATATAAGCACGAGTAAGTTGAAGTGGCATTAGAAAGAAAATGACTGGTAGTCATTCCACTTCATTCGACAAGAGGTAGTCTGAGAGGTCCTAAAGACCAAGGTACACGAGGGAGGACGACCGACCTAAACGGGGGACACACAATGATGAAACAGCTGCTGTTTAAAACCCGTCTCGAATGAACTAAATTCTCCTCTTGTAGGGGAACAGTTTAAAGAGACGTTAATAGACGTATCCGTATCCTAATGCTTCTAACGTACCGCAACTATAGGAGCGTTTACTCTGTAGTAAAACCTCCGGCTCAAGAAAGCCATGGTAGTGATCATTTGCCAATCATCATTTCAATTAAGTGTGGCCCTTACTTTGCAGAACCATCTCAAGTTCCATTTGATCTTACAAGGAACATCGACTGGCAAAAATATGCAACGGCGGTGACAATCTATGTCAAATCGATTGATACACCTCCAACGTTGGAAGAATATCGATAACCCATCCAAACAGCTCAAGAGATGGGCAACTTCGAAGTTATTTTACTTTCATTGATATAAGTGAGGGCCGGGAAGCATACAGTAAGCCCCCCATATCTTACTACGCTTATTAAATGGAGCACATGTTTTTGAATACATCTGAACATACCAACTTGGCAAGATCAGAAAAAACTGCAGCTATGGCAGTTTGAAGCGTAACTTCCATTTAAATGAGTGAGAAGGGCGAGATGAGATTGAAAAATTGTTTGTGAATAATTCATCTGAACATACCAAATCGGTAAAATAAGAAACTCCGAAGTTATTTCAGTTTGACTTTTATTGGTACACCGGCAGTGTTGGCAGAAAAAGGTATTTTTGGCATTTAATTCGAAACATTGATCTTTTTTTAGGGGCATTCTAGCATCACACGTATTTAGATGCATGGTTTGTGCCAAATCCCTAGTAATAAAGATATGTAAAAAAGTAGGTTTTCCCATTCTAATTTCCGTACAAATTTCAAACGCAATGCGGAAAGCCGGGCTTTAACCAATCGTCCCCAAATTTTGCACAGTTGTTTGAGACCCCAAATGAAACCAAAAAAAAAACATTGTTCTGAAAAAATGATCATGTACTCCAACCGATGGATATTGGACTTTGCGAAAGAAATGTCTGCCTAGACTCAGTTCCAGCACAACATATTCTTCGAAAAGCGTCTCTGAGTGGCGGCTGTCTGGATAGACCATTCACAATGCTGGAATTATCTATGGCTTTTCTTTCATCAAACAACTCCTCACCGGGAAGCGATGTGATTAAATTCAATCTTATGAATATCACAAAAAGACGCGCTAGACTTATTACATTCCTTGCTAGACAACATTATACCGCCTGAATGGAGACATGTCAAAGTAATAGCCATTCAAAAAACCTGGAAAACCAGCGTCTGACCTTTTTTCATATCGTCCGATTGCAATGCTTTCGTGCATTAGGAAATTGTTGGATAAAATTATCCTTCGGAGATAAATAATCAAATAACTTGATATCAAATACACAGTTAACGATTGTCTAACGCTGCTTTCCACAGATATTCAACTGGCCTTTGCGCACAAGGAGCAACTGGTTTCACTATTCTGGACATTAAGGGGGCTTTTGAATCAGTTTCCAATGAAATTCTGCCAGACAATCTGCACAGATGTTGACTTTCTGGAATTTCAAACAATTTCTTATACAATTTGTTGTCAGAAAAGAAAATGAACTTTTTTCTTGGACAACTGACAATTTCCAGATTTAGCTACATGGGCCTACCCCAAGGCTCACGTATCAGCCCTCTTCTTTATAACTTTTAAGTCAAATATATCGACAACTATGGTTTCCATAAGAGGTCCACATACCGTGCACTTGCAAGGACAATTGCAAAGTTCCTTAGATAACTTGTCTTCTTGGGCAAGACAAGTAACACAAATTCATAGAATTACTTTGAGTAAACTGCTTTAAAACCTAAACTCTTTTGGGCAGGAACATTACCCAATCATTGTCTTTCAAGTACCTTCAAGTAACAGCCCGAGTAACACACATTCATAGATTTATGTTGAGTAAACTGCTATGCAACTAAAACTAGTAATACAAAAGTTTAATTATCGGGTATAGAACATATGTGTTGCTTGGGAGCAGACGATCAACTTTCTCCGTTCAATGGTGGTGTGCTCATCCGGGAGACCTCATAATACTTTATTAAACAACAATTCTCTCTGTTCTAGAGTATGGGTAATACATAAGTTTTGTGGTTCTGGAATGAGTAACACCTCTCCAGAACTGTCTCTGAGAGCTTTCTCTCTCTCAGAATACGAATCAAATGTGGAGTGATAAACACATTTATAATTGCAAATTTTGATGAAATTCTTGGGTTGAACACACAAATTCGATCTATGAGAATCTTCCAACACTACATATCGTCTTCCTTGTTATACTCAGTCACAGAACAGAAGTGGAATTGTGAACGAATTAGTGTATCAAAAAGTTGGAGAACATTTTTGTTCACCAAGCGATGCTTACCCGTTAAAAAAAGAAATGTAGACGTACAATTGAATGTATTGTATGTATTTACAATAAATTGTATTTTCGATTTAAACACGATGCTTCAGAATCCAATAAATGGATGAAACGTGGAAATCTCGTACCGTACGTTCCGATTTTGGTAATTATATGATTGGTTGGTCGCTGGAAGTATCCAAGCTAGAAAGGTTAAGTGATGCTCCATTTTCTTCTAATGGTTGGGGCATGAGCACTAACTGTTGTCTTAGCCTTTTATGACTTATGGCTATAGCGCCATTACTCGCTTTCTGAAAACAGAAGAGGGAAAGGAAAAGGAGAAGGACAAAGGGAAAAGGATTATGTGAAATTAACATAAACAATATTTTTGATTTGTAATATGCAATGTAGAAATGCAGCACGACGGTGGTCACTACCCAAGTCGTGTCACTATTATCAAGTCATAAAAAGTAGCAACGACTAAAATGTGATCGATCCTTTGATTAATGAGAAATCCTGATGCTTGGGACTAGCAATCATCCTCAATGTGTAAAAACTGGTGATCTCAAACTAGGCAATACCAGCGCCGGCCACGCCCTAACGTGGAAACAGAGAGCGCCCAATTTTGATCACCAATTAAAAGCCATTTCACCAAAAAATATTAGTTGTATCAAGATGGGTTTTGGAGAACCGTGCAAATCAATTACAAATTTAAAAGCGCTTGTACTCGCATTTTTTTTATTTTTTGTGCTTCACGAAGAGTTCCCACTTTCTGTATTTTTTTTTTCTTCATATGGGCCTACCTACATTGATCAATTCAAGAGCAAATTTTCATTATGTCGAAAGTAACATTCGCACCGATCCGAGAAAAATTAAGTTTTGTTTTGATGACCGAAAAATTATTCCTATTTCCAATCAAACACCTATAATCTCATAGTGATAGTTATGGTTTTGATCATACAAAACAAATAGCTAGCTTTCATGCTAAAAATACTGGTTTTTGAGTCAAATGTTATTATACGTCGTTTGGTGGTCCCCTCATGTTACTTAAGTCAAAGTGTATTAACCAGGATATTCGGGAGAATTATCAATCACGTCTCCGTACAAACAGTTCGTTTTATTCACTTAAATGGCGGGAAAGCGAATCGACGCACGTATACTTTTCACGGGTTTATCTGCGACAAACGGCATCTCCTTAGAAATCGGGTGACTTAAGTAACATCGAAAATTATTTTGATCGGAAGGTGATAACGTCAAAAAGCAATTTGATTGGTTAATAAATTTAAAATTGGGTGTTAATTTCGACGTAATGAAAATTTGCTTTAGAATTGTACCAGACTTATTTATGACCGACTAGGAATCAATTTTGACAAACGCCTTCTCGAAAATCGGATGATCAACAGAGGGATTTTCGAAAATTATAATTTATTTTCGAAGTATCAAATGTAAGTGAAAATACACCAAATGGACCACAGCCGAATCGAGCAATGTAGTTGAGACCTTATGCATTGGTCGGGTTGATTTTAAAACAGACGGCTATACTTGTTGCAACAAAACACTATTATAAAATGAGTAGGATGAGTGTCCTTATGTAAGTTTTTATTGTGTAGACGGTGTGTTTTCAGCTTCGTTTCGAGGCATTTTGAGCAGTATTTACAAGTATGATAGCTATAGCAATAAACAATAGGCATATGCACGCACAAATAAACGTTCGCGAACAGGCCTGTTAGAGATCAGTAAGCCATGAAGCGAGATCGGAGAAAATTTTCATTCCCCTAACAACCATTGTTAATTGAAGATCAATAAAGAATTTGTCACCCCGTTAATTTGACTGTGTGTTTGATTCCTCTACACAGTTTTATAAGAAACTGTGTCCAAGAGTTCAAGACCAAGCGTGTGAAGAAGATTCCGTTCCGTGTTCAGGTGAGCGAACTGTCGGCGTGAGTCCGAACCAGCTGCCTGCAACAAGGCCCGAAATGTGCCTTTAATTAATTTAAAATTAAATTCAAAATATATGAATCTTAAATTTGTGAACCTTAGTGCTTAGTATTAAAACTAACAGTAATTTTAAGCTATTCGTCATAATGAGGTTAGCCACAACAACAACACTAGCTTTGTAATAGTGCCACCATTCTTTTAGACACTATAGTATACAGTCGGTGAGAAACTTAAAATAAATTGTTTCCTCAAAATTAATATTAAAATACTTAACTATGTGGGATATTGCTAAGAATTGCGTTGCAAAAGTTCACAAGAGGATTAAATCATATTAATACTCCGAATACGGTGGGTAAAATACTTTACGCCGACTACGAAGCCTCCGAAAAACGAGAAATAGCAAGTTTGCAATGACATAGCTTAGCCATTTCTTAATGAATTTCAGAAATTGTGGTTCCTCTACAATTCCTAGGGGTCAAGGGGGTAATCCCGGCGTAGTGGTTAAAATCCATACCTCTCACGCCAAAGTTACGAGTTCAAATCTCACCCCCGGACAAGTCGTGAATGACCCAAGAGTGTTAAAGTGACTATAATAATAATAATAAAAAAAAAACAAAAACAATTCCTAGGATCTGTATATTATTTTAATTGCAGAAAAATTGAAAATAGAGTCGTCTACATTTTTAAAATGAAAAAAGAGTCGTTACACGTTTTTTACAGGAGTGTGTATGGGTTTTGCAAGTAGCTTAAGATCCATAATTTAGTTTAATGGGCACATATGTTAATAATTAGCCAGAATACAGTCATGGTTCATATATACAGAACTTGGAGATAACGGAACGGTCCTCGAAAAATCCGGAACATCCGTAAAAGTGGTCTATCGATAAACCTGATTCTAGAACTCCACGTTTTTTTCGAAAACATTAAGAACTGTGATAACAGAACGGTCCTTGAAAAATCCGGAACGTCCGTAAAAGTGGTCTATCCGTAAACCTGATCCTAGAACTCCGCGTTTTTTTTTTTGAAAACATTAGGAACTGTGATATAAGAAGAATTTGGGTTCATGCCATAAACATGGACCCGGATGGCCATGGGACCGTCCTCCGCAAGATCCGGAACATTCATAAAAGTGGTCCATCCATGAAACTGATCCTAGAGCACCGCAGTTTTTTTTTTTCGAAAACACGTGGAACTGTAATATTAAAAAGAATTTGGGGTCGTGACAAACATGGACCCTGATAGCCATGAGACTGTCCTCCGAAAGAAAAAAAAAAGTGGTCAATCGTTCTATGGGTTTTCCGAAAGCATTTGAATCTGTGATATAAGAAGAATTTGGGTTCATGCCATAAACATGGACCCGGATGGCCATGGGACCGTCCTTTGGTAGGTCCAGCACATACGTAAAAGAGGTCAACCAATGAAACTGATCCTAGAACTCCGCAGTTTATTTCAAAAACATTAGGAACTGTGATACAAGAAAGAATTTGGGGTCATGGCATAAACATGTACCTGCATGGCCATGGGATCGTCGTTTGGAAGATCTGGAACATCCGTAAAATGGTCAATCCATAAAACTGATCCATGAGTTCCACGGTTCTTTCGAAAACACGTGGAACTGTGATATAAGAAATAATTTTAGGTAGTAACATTAACATGGACCCGATTGACCATGAAACCGTCTTCCGGAAGATCCGTAAAAGTGGTACATCGATGATACTAATTCTAGACCTTCGCGGTTTCTAGTCTACACATACACAGCCAGTACTTGAAAGAATCCTGGAAAATGATACATCTATCATTTTTCTTGTCATTATTAATGCCTGCTGCACATCAAGGATGTGAAACAAACAATAAAGCGGCCAGGCCTACTGTGTAGCGTTTATTTAATTTTTGTGGAAGTGAATGTTTACCATGTCTACTTAATAGGTATAGACAGTGGTTAACATTTAATCCACAGGTAATCAAAGAGCGGGGACATACCGTACCAACCGCTCCGTATGCAGGATTTGAAAATAGGCTATATAAGTCGTTGGGAGTGACAGAGCTAAGAAAGTGTACATTAAACTCCTTGGTTGTCCGATCTCCTGGGATGGAACACAGGTAGTTACCCCTTGTGTTCGAGCGTACAGTCCTCCCTCCGTACAAGCGTGGACGGCACCGCCAACCCACTGCCATCCCTCAATCGATCCAGCCGACCTCAGTCGAAGGACAACAGAGAGCGGTGTGCGGACGTAACCTATACGGAGGGAATGCTGTATTCGCCTAGGTTATAGCGCCCTTGCTCGCTACCATTTTCTTCTAGCGGTTGGGACCTGAGCACTAACTCTTGTCCTAGCCCTATATGGCATATGGTTATAGCGCCATTACTCGCTTTCTGAAAAGAGAAGAAGGGAAGGGAAGGAGAGGAAAAGGACTTGGGAAAAGGAAATGCGGAATTCCTTTCCTCATTAGTATTTGTATCGTCAACTTTTATGAAAATTATAGAAATCATTTTTCCTTGGTCAGAGGTATTATTACGACATTTTAATAAGATTGTCTTATCATTTGTTATTCAAAATTTAATGTTATAATGATCAACATAGCTTTGGATTATCCAATATATTTCATAATTAAAAAAAAAAAACATTTTTTTTAGCTGAAATGAGTATTTGCAACCTTGTCATACAGATCTGAAAATTAAATCAGTAGCTTGCTTCTCTGCATCAGACATGCTTAGACGGCTTAGACTGACTCCACAAATCAATGGTTGCTACTCCGTGATTGGCCAGAATCAGTGAAATTGCACAGTGAATGGGGTTAGGAGTGACCGAAAATTCTCATTGTAGGGGAAATGGCTCTAATGTTGGCCTATGGGTTTAAGATTAGGCCCATAGCTAAAAATCTGCTTTTTATCAGTTTTATCTAGATGAACGCGTCATTGGGACGGTACTAATGGATATTTTTGATCGCTATTGAAAATTTAATCGATTGCTGAATTTATGTATGGGCCCAAATTAGGGTCATTTTTGCCGACATTGCATCCATTTCCCCTAAAAGTTTCAGTGACTCCTTATATTAAAGATCAATGATGACGCCGGCCACGTCTTAGCAACCAGGTGGGAGATGGGAAAGAAAGTTAAAGTGACCTTTGTTGTTATGGGGGCCGTGTTTACCTCTGCGTCCTCACAAAGGTCACAGGAGGGAGGTTTTGTTAGTAAGGTGGGGTTCTTTGGACCAGGATTCACCTTGATAAGTGATGTGATGATTGCTTTGATACAATCGCAGTTTGATAAATACACGAATGCGGAGCTATGAGAAAACGAACCAATATTATCAACTCTTTATTGTAAAGATGTCTGAGATTGAACCCATGATTTTCTGCTCAGTAAGCAGAGTAAAATCACTATGAACGACGATCGTTTTTGAATAAACGGATATTGAAATAACGGTTGATTATTTGAAATATACGTATGGTTCAACCAACACTATCAGCGGCGCCGGTGGTGTAGTGGTAAGCGTGATTACCTCTCACCCCAGAAGGCCTGGGTTCAATCCCAGTCGGCGCCGCCGGGATGTTCTGAGGCATAACATCTCCGATCACGCCCTCCTTCGGAAGGGAAGCAAAACCGTTGGTCCCCGGTTCATGAGTTGATGGATCGATAGGTAGGATCCAGGCGTGGTAGCTGCCCCCCTGGCGTCAGTAGCATTGGTGCTCAGCACGGAAAACAAGATCGACGCAATCAAGGAAAAAAAAAACCTACACTATCACGAAGACGACGGCGATGACGACAACAGTGATTTTGGATCTCACTTTTTGTCTAGGATATAACACCTTTGCCTGTACTGCCGCTTGGAAAGCGAGAAAATAATACTCTTTGCCATTTCGAAGAACCAATATTCCAACACCATTCGAATTTTTACTGGACGATACCCATTTTGCTTCGCGATCGCGAAACACGAAACTTAAAATTCTGTAAATTTGCAAACATTAAAACATTTAGAGATAGGTCTTTGCTCGTCGATTACCTTGCCCGTACTCGAAGGAAAGCCAATGTAAGTAATGTTTATAAATACATAGGCGAGACCAAAACGGCCCCACGTGGCTCCTCGCCGCACTCTCACTATCAGTTCCGGGATTCCACGAGGCAGAAATTACCCAGGGCGCGTCCTAGACCATCCTACCCTACCTAAGTATATGGCAAAAAAAAAATATTAAACTGGAACGAACTCACCAATTTAGTTGGCTGTCCGTAAACTGGGTTCTTCTGCCGCTCTCGAGATGGCATCCATGTTTCCGTTGGTCGGCTGCTTCCCGATGTGAAAGGGTTCTCAGGCCGAAATTGTTCGCAACGTCACAAATTGTCGGGATGGAAGAGGTCTCGGAAAAGTACCGGCCTTACCTGAGCCATAACCGTTGGTTCCGTTACCACTTCTCGAAAACTAAACTGGAGATTGTTCTTCATTAAATGCACTTCAGAACGGGGAATCACGAGAAAAAAAACTACATGTTACTATCTGAGATATGACAAAAACATCCCTAATTCTAGACCTTCGCGGTTTACTCAAAAACACTTCGAACTGTGAAGTTTTCGAAAAAAAAAATCACGTTTTTTTCACAGTTTCATGTATGAATCACTTTTACGGATGTTCCGGATCTTCCGAATGGCAGTTCAATGACCATCCAGGTTCATGTTTATGACACGACCCCAAATTCATTCTTATAACACAGTTCCTAATATTTTTTAAATAAACTGCGGAACCTTTGGGTCAGTTTCATGGATTTACCACTTTTAAGGATGTTTCGGATCTTCCGGAGGACGATCTCAAGCCCATCCAGGTCCATTTTTACGGCACGACCTATTTTTTTTATAAAAAAAAAACTGCTGAGCTCTAGAATCTGTTTCATGGATGAACCAATTTTACCGATGCTCCGAATCTTCCGAAAGACGGTTGCATATATGCTAGCTATAGCCATCCGGGTCCATGTTCATGTCACGACCCCAAATTCTTTCTTATATTACAGTTCCACGTGTTTTCGAAAACAAAAACTGCGGAGCTCTAGGATCAGTTTCATGGATGGACCACTTTTATGGATGTTTCGGATCTTGCGGAGGACGGTCTAATGGCCATCCGGGACCATGTTTATATTACGACCCTAAATTATTTCTTATAGAACAGTTACAAGTGTCTTCGAAAAAAAAACCGTGGAGCTCTAGAAGTAGTTTCATGGATGAATCACTTTAACGGCTGTTACGGATCTTTCAAATGATGATCCCATAGCCATCTGGGTCCATTTTTATGTCACGACCCCAAATTCCTTCTTATATCACAGTTCCAAGTGTTTTCGAAAAAAACGACGGAGCTCTAGGATCAGTTTCATGGATTGACCACTTTTACAGATGATTCGGATCTTCCGGATGACCGTTCCGTTGTCTCCAGTATCCATATATAGAAGCCATGAATATGTTATGGCTAATTATGAACATTTGTGCCCATTAATCTAATTTATGGATTTTAGACCACTTGCAAAATCCATAAACACTCCTTTAAAAAAAAAACATAACGACCCTTTTCGCTTTTGAATAAAGTAGACGACCCTATTTTTGATCTTTTTGCAATCAAAATAATCTACAGACCCTAGGAATTCAAGAAGAAGGGTAGAGAACAACTTCGGCCTAAGCGCCTATTTTGGGCCTATCAAGCAGAAAATATCAAATAAACCAATGATTTAGACGTTAACAGGTATATTGTGCATTTGGTACGACACTTTAGTTCAAATGCTACCGAACGCGTGATATGAATGTTTGCACCCAATATTCTCAAATGCAAATGAAGCGCTCCGACCGAATCAATCTTAATCTTCATCTGATAGGCCGAAGTAAATTCATTGGCGTTTCAATGCGTTAGGCCGAGTTTAGAGTTTGTCAGATCTTGGGTGGTACGGAACTCACCTCGCTACCAATGAGTATGCCCTGTGGTATCGTAACATCGAATATTGCGTTTTATTGCCGTCGACGGAGAATCATAACATCGGCAAATTACTGTTGAAACGATTTTCAATACGGCCTCTCTCGCAAAGGTGGACGCACAGGATGAATTTTAGCATTTAGTGAGTCAGAGTACTCTTTCGAGTTAAAAAATAACCGATTGGGACACTGGACGGTGGTTTCATTCAATTATTCCTAATGTTTCTTAGAGAGTGTGAATAGCAATCCCTGCATCTCTATCAGAGACGTATTGAGAATATTTATTTGTCGCCCACTGGTCACCATAGCCGGTCGAATTTCAGACGAATCTGGAACCGCACTACCGTTCAAACTGGCGACAACGCCTGATAAGGCAACTAAATGCCACCCCTGATCCTATCCTTCGACAATGTACCCCTTAAACCTCGGGTAAGCCGTGAGTATTCAGCCAAACTCTACCCAGAATTAAGTTAATTTGGTTACAAACAATAACAATTAATTATCGACTCCATAAAGCAAATGTGATTGAGCCTTCCAAATAAAAGAACTAAATTTAAAAAAAAAAAGATCACAAGCTTTCTCACAAATGATTTTGGTTGACATGTCACTACCAGCCAAACTTCATATACATATACTTTATTTATATTTTAAACTACACACTTGAGATAAAAGAAGAGACGTAAAAAAAACATGTCATGTAAGTGCTCCGAGACTGAAAATTTCGTTGCTCGACAAAAAGTACGTTTTATTGAGCTTTATTTCACGTCTGTTATGACTCAAATTTATGGCAAAATTGACGCTCGTGTATGTCACTCTCAGAGCACCTCAATTTATATGAAATTTTCTAAGTGTGTACCTACTGGAGCAGATTGTTGACTATAAAATTACATGTTTAGCGATTAGTAATTCAATAAATTAAAACTGAAAGTAAGTTACACGTTCATGTAAATGTATATCGGTGTTCGTTGAAAATTTATTTAATTTCAATTGAATTTTCCACTGTTATGTACACACTACGAAAAAGACATGTACATTTCAGTGCCCTGAAACCGACACATGCAAGCGGCCCTTTTGACATAAGAATCAGTTGAAAAGGACGAGAAAATCAATTCAATTAAATGCACTTTTCGTCGAGTTGCATATGTTTCAGTTTCAGGGCACTTAATTGTACATGCCATGTTTTTTAACGTTCCATGATTTACGTCAAAGCTGAATTACGTCTCGTGTAAAAATAATAATTTATAAGTGTGTAGAAAAACAGATGCCTGTAAAATTGAATGGAAATCAATACCTTCTTCTACAATTAAAGTTATGTTGGTGTATGTTTCAACTAAGGCCAGAAAACACATCACACACTTAGAAATAACTACTTTTAAACTAGACGTAATCCATATTGGACGTAAATCATAGAACGTAAACAATCTTTTCATGTAAAATTAAGTGTTCTCAAACCAAAGCATCGGCTAGTCGACGAAGAGAACGTTTGATTGAATTGATTTTCACTTTTGAAGATGCTTATTTCAAATAGACTAAAGTGGTAATTTTTATACGATAGATGAGGAGCTGAAAGTATAGAATTGATAGTTCCGTTTAGAGTACGGCAGTGTGAAAATTGCGTATAGAGTTAGAAAGCGAGCTAGACAACTTTTAGGAAGGTACAAATCAATTTTATCCCCCCTTTGGAGAGGACGAGTCAAGTCGACGATGACAGGAGCACATACCGTGGTAGAGGTAACAATAGCTGCAATTTAAAAACCTACGACTGGATGCCTTCCTTCAGATAACAACTGGAGTGCGGTAAAAATCGGTAGAACAGTTTCAAACTCATCGTTGGTACATGAGCGGGTCAGTGATCATCTCTTTTTGCCAGTGGTGGTGGGGGGGGGGGGGGACACACCCCTCACCGTCCCTCTCCAAAGGGGGAGTTTGGTAAAGAGAGATGATCACCCCTATTCTGTATTTCGTTTCGAACGAAATTCTCATACAAAAAAATATTTTTTTGTATGAGAATTTCGTTTGAATCGAAATACAGAATAGGGGTGGATTAAACTGATTTGTACCTTCCTAAAAGTTGTCTAGCTCGCTTTCTACTTCTATATGCAATTTTCACACTGCCGTATTCGAAATGGAACTATCAATTCTTTACTTTCATCTCCTCAGCTATCGTATAAAAATTACCACTTTAGTCTGTTATTTGAAATTAGCATCTTCAACTATGTAAAACGTTGACTACGCAGAAGTAATACTAAACATATAGGGGAAAAGTCGGCTTCGGAAATACCTTAACCTATTATCGTCAGGGGGTAAACAACGTCCTTGGGAGATCAATTTTGACATGTGGAAACATTGAGTTTCAGAGCACCTATTAGTCAAATTTGATTGCTCTAGGATTTTGTTTACCCCCTTAACAGGTTAAGGTATTGCCGAAGCCAACATTTCCCCTAGTCAAAGTTGATTTTCACGTTTCTTTCAACTGATTCTTATGTCAAAAGACCCGCTTACACTCAAAAAATATTAAAATCTAAATAGTATAAAAGCTACGCTAAATCACAACTCTCCTTGCCGACGCATAGCTTGGTATAAAGGGAAAGAATATGAACTTAGTATAAAAATGGTTTATGCGTGCCATAGTATAAAAAAGGAATATACTTGTTATGTATAAATGCGGTTTATTAAGGGAAATTAATATTTTTGGTTCTATTTTCATTTGTATATCAACATTAAACATAAAAATTATCAATACTATTATATTAAAGACAAATTTATCATTTAATACAGCATAATCTTAACAATGAACATTGATGCACCATATCTACTTAACATATAAATTAAGTAACTTGTTCATAAAATCCGGCAACGATTAAATTGATTCCCGGTTATTATGACCTGCACAATCCAATGCCTGATTGGCTTCACCGAGCACACTTCCGGTAAATTTGGTGACGATGGAACAACGGACATCATACCATTGATACTGCAACCAGCTCCGAGATAGTTGAAGTTGGTGTTCACCTTCTAGTGGTCGCTCGTGGATCGAAAACAGGCTCGATCGGTTTGGTTCCACTTCGCAAATTGAGCTGAGTTCGAACTTGGTGGTTTAAATGTTATATAAGACAGATTGACCCTCGATGTAAACCAGAAGAGATTTTTAGTGGTCCTTGACTATGCCATATGTGCTTCTTACACAATTCAATACTTCTGATGAGATCTCCTTTGTGGGGACAGTAAATTTCGTCTTGTTGTTTTTAAGTCAGCGTCTGTAAAATAAAGAATCTTTTGATTGAAAATTCATAATAGTGCATGTGTATGCTAACCACTACGCCGGGATCACCCCTATCTATCTCAGTCTAGAGATTTGTGTAGTAAACAGTTTACTTTAAGTAGAAACTTACCAGAGAAGATGATTTTTGCTTTGCATTTTGTTGCTGCTGAGCAGTACAATTTCTACTTCAGCGAACATTCCGATACCTGGGGGTAGCTCTGGCGCATGAAAAGTAGAGCGGTGATCTTCTCCAGGTTGTCACAAAGTTTTACCATCGTGAATTGCTTCCAGTTCAACTGCGAGATGGCTCGATTTACGGTCCTCATGTTTAGCTCAAGATAGAATTTCGAGTCCTGTTATGGATGACCTTGAAAGTTCACTGCCGTTCAGCAGAGGTGGGATAGTCGCTGCATCGTAGAAGATGATTATTGGCGATTGGAAGCAATTCTCGCGGGAACCTTTTATTCAACTTGATTACTCTGGAACAGCGATATGGCCTTATTCTGAGCAAACAGCAGCTGATTTTTACAATCTGTGGGCTGCCGGAAATTACGCGTGACACATCGTTACAGTGGCTAGAGGAAAAACAGATTCTCACAAAGTTTTTTTAATGTTAATGATGTGTGCAGTACTTATTGAATTTAATTATTATTATTATTATTTAGCTTTATTAAGGAGGCTTTCAACCTTGGGCTGGTTCGCCTCCAAAGCATTGAATTTAATTTCCGTTCTCGATTAATTTCTATTTTCGATCAACTGTTTGACTGCGGTTTCTCCAGGAAGCACAGAAAATGAGATGGTCCGTCGTGACGTTTGAAATTGTAATTTTATTTGCATGGAAAACAAACTGCAGTTTGTATATGTACGTTGGTATACACTGAGCGAATTATAAGCTGTTATTCGGATTTAGTATAATTTCAAAGCGAATTTTAATCAGATCAACGTATAAATATGCAGTAACCAAAAATAGACTAAATTTTAATCTTCCTTTAATTAGTAATAATTTTGAGTGTACATGTGTCGGTCTCAGGGAACCGAAATTTACATGACTTTTTAGTAGTGTGCAATGTGGAAAATGTAAACTAACAATTTTTTTTTGCAGCGTAGAAGCTTGTGCAGGCCGAACTGCAAGAATAGTAACTCCTCATGCCGCCCATTATTAATCCCAATTCTACACACTTAGAAAAATTCATGTAAATTTAGGTGCTCTGAGACTGACATATACGAGCGTCAATTTTGATATAAAATTGAGTCATAATAGACGCAAAATTCAGCTCAATGAAACGTACTTTTCGTCGAGCATCGAACTTTTCGGTCTCGGAGCACTTAATTTTACATGACATGTTTGTTTACGTCTCATCCTTTATGTCAAAGATGGATTGCATCACGTGTAAAATTAGTTATTTCTAAGTGTGTAACTATTCCATCGTTCCAACCCAGCAAAAGTGGATAACCCTTTTCAGATTTATCGAGAAAATTGTTATGCTGGAAAAGTTCTTCAGAAAGCTTCAATTACAATTTAACTTGAATAAAACAAAACTTCAACCGATTTTACTTTCCAATTGCAAATGGCATCCGTTGATCTAAGTCAAAACATTGTGACAAACTTTGTCAAGACACTAAGAAAAACCATGCAATTCCTGCAAGTAGTTCCACCCTTGCTAGTTCTTGCTCGGAATCCGGGTCAAAACAAACAGACGAAGAAAAAGCACTCTTGTTGTTGCTCATCTTCTTTTTTTTTTTCCTATCTCTCTCTCCCTCTCCTCAGTCAGTGGCCATTCCATAACTGTAATAAATGTTTTGTTGTAGAACATTAGTGATGGCTTCCATTGTGCTCCCTCCCATGGAGAGTGTCAACCACCAGGGAAGCACCTCAGTTACATAGAAAATCTGGATTACACGGGAAAACTACAGCTGAGCTTTGGTAATACCGTATTTTTTTTCCTAGTTGTGCAAACGAAGAAAAACTATTTTCTAGCGCAGCATTTGATCGTCCGTGGGGATCAGGAAGAAAATAGCAGAGGGGCGGGGGGAGCATGAAAATCTTTTCCTGGAAACAAAACTTTCATCATATTTCATTGGTTTTGAGTCCGAAGGATTGGGGTGATGGCGGATAGGACGAAGGACGGAAGGCAACTCAACATCATGTACTCGCCTACCCCTGGCGTCCCATTGCTCGTATGGCTGGACTTTTCAGTGAATGGCAGTGGAGAAATGGGAGTTTGCTCCGACGAGGCG
Organism: Ochlerotatus camptorhynchus; assembly: GCF_037179485.1. Classification (NCBI taxonomy): domain Eukaryota; kingdom Metazoa; phylum Arthropoda; class Insecta; order Diptera; family Culicidae; genus Ochlerotatus; species Ochlerotatus camptorhynchus. The sequence continues at coordinate 120,866 of NW_027041061.1, forward strand.
TCCACATCAGTGGCGAAGAAAACCTACGCTCAAATAGAATTGTTGAAAAATGAAAGTACTTCGTCTCATAATTGAACATATGTTTCCCGCATTATGATGCTGTTTAATGTGCTGCACGTTAAGCATTGACATTTACAAATTTATGTTATTTGTTGGAAAGTTTTTTTTTTCTCGCTGCGCTGTTCCTGGGATTGGCGTTTTCACTCGTGATGTCTGATGTTGCTACTACGACTAGGAAGAAGCGAGTTGAGATTTAAGTTGCTATTTTTCCGAGCTTTTTCGGATGAGATTTCCGCTGACGGACGGACGGAGGAGTGGTTTGGAGGAGACGAAATAAATTGACTGACTGCTATGCTGACAGTTATTAGTACGCTATAGCGAGGAATTGGGACCATAAGCGGGGCTAGGTTAGCGGCAAACAATTTGCTAATTTTAAAAGAATTTCGAACTAAAGAATGATAAATGAGAAATGTTTTCGGAGTTAGGCGAAAAGTTTGAGCGGAAAGTTAATTGAAAAAGCGTTTTTTTTTTCAGCTGGGTCGAAAAAGGGACGTGTGCCGATGTGGAAATAATGAAACAGCTATGTGCTTTCTCCCAAAAATTGACATACTACAACTGCAAACTATAATGCTCGGTCTGCCAATATTCATCGATTAATTCCATTTGCACCATGTTCGATCGTAATCAGTTGTGCGGATACTAATATTGTCCCATTTTGACGACGACAAAGACAATAACCACGCTGCCTTCAAAAGCCACTTCTCATAACATTGTAGGTTGGTATCGTTGGCTCTTCCGTATGAAAACCAAGCTGGATGAAGATGTTGAGTTTTAATCACCATGGCGCTATTATATCGCTCTACAATGGTGATGCTTCATGCTCCAACCATCATCGCTGACGTCGTCGTCGTCATCATTGTTGGGATGGTTTCTAGCCACTAATTACCAGTCATACTAAAAGCGATCACAATTGCGTTGGTTGGAAGAACGATAACGATTATCTTTTTCCACAAACTCAATCGTTATTACCATCCATAACAGGGCGACAGTTGAGAGAGGGGGAGCGAGGGATCAACGCACAAGGTTGTATCCTTTAAATGTCCATTTTCTCAATCTCCTGAAGCAGCTCCCGGACTTGAACCCTCAACCATTCCAAGACCCCGAAGATGATTAATGATCGTCATGGCTTTAATTGAAATATTCCCTCGGAACGATGCTGCGTAGGAGGAATCTTTACTTACAACGAACAAAAAGACGCGATTTGTTTCTCTTGGCTCCGCTTCCAGACAGATATCGCGTTGCTGTGGAATCTGACTGGTTGGAAGCCGAGATCCGATTGTTTCAGCTGTGCTGGAACAAGAAGAATTAAATTTTAATTGCTTCGATAATTTGGAAAGCACTTATCGCTGTCGCTCTCCGATGACAGTCAGACACCGACGAGGTGGTGCGGTGGTGGTCGATGGGCATTGTTTTAGCTGTTCGTTGAAAACCGACAGGATTCACAGCAACGACCGGGAAAATTGAAACGATTTGGGTTGGAGAAATAGCAGCAGCATTAATTTAGTTCCCTTAAAGTTTTTGAGTTGGTCCTGGTTTGGTTACTCAGCTGTCGGTGCTTTATTTACTTTTCCATTTATCGTTTTGCCTTTCTCGTATGGGGGATCTTTTTTACTATCGGACAGGTTTGAGCCTTTGGAGCTTACATGTTTATGAAACTTTGTTAACAAGTGGAGTTTATGATTGAATGAACGAAACAAAAACTCATAAAACTTGATGAGGTCATTTTTCCCGGAAAATTTTAATTGAAGTTTTTGGATATTCTTTTGAAAATGCCTACCACATGAACAATGTTTGCAGTGAAATGATAGGGAGATAGTCTCAGTAATCGATAAGAAATATATGATTTACTTTTCGTCGATCATGTTTTCCGTACTGAGTACTAATGCTACCGATGCCAGGGAGGCATCTCCTACACCTGGACCCTACAAACAGCGTTGCCAGTATTCAAAAAATTACAGATTTATCTGGATTTTCCAGATTTTTATTCGCTTGCCAGATACACAGACAGACCACGTATATTTCCAGATTTTTTAAAATATGTTCCAGATTTTCCCAGATTTCTTAAACATGTTGCTTTAAAAATATCACTGCAATTGATTTACCCTCTAATAAAAAATAAAAAGCCAAACTTGCTACTCTAATTAATAGAGGCCATCAACGTTGGACATTATTGGAATTTTAAGGTAATTCTGAAAATAGTTCACAGTTAAGTGAAAGGCGAATTCTTTGTGAAATCAAAGGAGAATTTCAAGCTACTTATGACTAGAACTACATCCATCTTTGTGGGCTTCGCGGTCGTGCGGCGTCACCCATTATTTAGGCGTATTGTGAGTGCCACGAAGTTGAGGGTTCGATTCCCGCTCCAGCCGGTGCAAATTTTGGTAACCTGAAAATTTCCCTACTGTTCTAATGGGTGTGGTGTGTTGTCCGTTGTTTAGTGTTAAATATTCAGTCCGTGCAACCTCTGGTTGAAGACGGTGTCAATTTTCTTGTCAACTCTGATGACAATTGCATGTAGATTTTGTCAAGAAGGAAATACAATCCGGAAGAGAAATCATAGAACATTCTTATGATGAAACTTAAGGAGTATGCTGATACGAATCGTGCGAATAATTTCAATGGAATTCTGTCCAATATTTCTATGGAGATTAATTTTAATAAAAATTTAAGCGTAAATTTTGGGAGACTTTCAAAACCATTTTGGCAAAATACTTGAGTACTTAGGTAATATTGAAAAGGATTTCAAAACATTTCTGGCCTTCCCTACAAAGCAGTTTGAAGGGAATTATCGGATAAGTCTGAAAAGAGTGTGACGGTCATTCTGAAGAGTGTACCAAGGAAATTGTTAAGAATATTTTAAGAATTTCATAGAGAAAAATGGACACAAAATTGAGCCAATTCTTGGGAATTATTACCAATTTGATGGAGTTGTGGAATTGGAGAGTGATTTATAAGAGATTTCAAGAGGTAATGATAAGAACTCTTAGAATTTTACTGGAAAAGTTCAGATATTTTCGAGATTATTTTAGGGGAATATAGAAAAGAAATATGATGGAATTCTAGGATGATTCAAATTGAACTAAAAAAAGGCGAAAAGTCGAGTTACCCGTAGTTTATGTAAACTGTGTGTGAGTTCCACGATGTTAGGCTTTGATTCAGCCCGGTGAATTTTGCTTCAAAATAAAATTGCCTTCTGGTCTACTGGATGTTGTGTGTTATATGATGTCAAGAATTAAACTGTAAATCTGATCAACCTCAGAGTAATATTAGAATTATTTAGACTTAATAAAATCTTTTAATTCTGGTACTGCATCAAATAGTAAGGACTACATCGACTATTAGTTCTAAAAATCCATCCCTTAGAATTTCCTCGATTCTTTGCTTATCATTCTTTTAAAAAAAAAGTTAAAGTTTAAAAAACAATTTTAACCACATTTTCTGCTGTTTTTACCCACATTTAACTCATATATGAAATGCTTCGTAATGGATATTTGAACTTTTTGGGCACACCGTGTCAATATTTTTCAACTTTCTGATGATTTTAGCAATGCTAACAAGTTATTTGCTTTATATAGTTTATTTACACATGTAATTTATAACCATTCTAGTACTTCAAATAAATTCCAGATGATCATACTGACCTATTTTTACGGGAGATTGGCACATCACTTTGATTTCAATAGCATTATGTAAAAAAGAGTATTTTTTGGGGCATTCCAGATTTTTCCAGATTTTATATTTTACCTGGTCCAGATTTTTCTGAAAATGACCTGGCAACGCTGCCTACAAATCGACCCATCATCTCATGAACCAAAGAGCAGTTACTCTTTGGCATTCGTACAGAGCAGACGCTTTACGTATCGTGCAGAGTGAGTTAAAATATTTCTGTATTCAATCTTTGACTGAATACAATCAATACAACAAACACATCATCCCCACTGCGTCCTAGCAAGAAGTACGGTTGACTTGTTTCGCGCTCCGTTGTTTTGGAAGTTTTTTCGGTATTCGCTTGATATAAATTATCAGTTTTTTTCTCACTAAGTGACTCCTGGCATAGTTCCCGGTAAATTGATCGAAAAGTGAGTTTTTTTTTAGTAGAAAGTGTCATTTTCGGAAAGATTAATCCGTGCTATTGGTAATTCGCAAACCAATTTGGGCATCATCGTTGCGTGGTCACGCATACGCGCTCACGCATATCCGCTCACGTATCATCATCATCGAGTGTGAGCACCCGTCTCTTCATCTACATCGTTCATCAATCATCGTGCGCCTGTGTGCGCTGAGTGCCGCGCCTCGATCAAGCGCACCACAGCGAAGGTCATCCACGCTGCGCGTCGCTTCCCAGCCATCTGTGTAAACGCCTACACATATAACGCTCGGTGGTAGTAGTATAGGATTACCAGATAAGTTTTTGTTTTTTTCTTGTTTCTTTTACTCCCCCATTAGTTAAATTTTCATTTTGTATTTCTGTGTTTGTAGTGTTTTCTGTGTATTGTGTCTGTGCGTTCAGTGGGAGAGCGTTTTGCGCTCCCACTAGTTGAACAAAATGGATGTTTTGTCAGAAGACGACATGGATGACCATTCATCTCAAAAAAATGATGATGTCATCCCTGGTTCGTCGTCTCAGTCTGTCAATGGGCAGGCTGAGAAAAGCTCCAGATTGCGTGCCTACCCGAATGACTCGACTGGCCCATGGGTTGTCTATTTTCAGCCCAAAAACAAACCCTTGAATGTTATTCAGATATCTGATGATCTGACAAAGCGATTCTCTGCTGTGACCGAAATAACAAAGGTTAGGCACAACAAACTTCGTGTGACCGTCGCTAACCTGAAACAGGCTAATGAAATTGCTGTTTCCCAATTTTTCACACTGGAATAAAGGGTGTACATTCCAGCCTCTGATGTGGAGATCGAAGGCGTTATCACTGAGGCGAGTCTGAACCCCGAGATACTGGAGAAGCAAGCGGTTGGCCGATTCAAGAACCCCTTGCTTCCTCCGGTAAAGATACTGGCCGTTCATAGAATGAAGTCAGTATTGCTCAGCGAGGGTAAAAAGAGTTTTACCCCCACAGACTCGTTTCGGGTGACCTTTTCTGGATCTGCCCTCCCTCAATACATCGAGCTGGGAAAACTTCGTCTTCCTGTGCAGTTGTTTGTACCTCGGGTCATGAACTGCCAGAATTGCAAGCGGTTTGGACATACGGCCTCCCACTGCGGCAACAAGGCACGCTGCTCCACATGCGGGGAGAAGCATGAGGATGGCGCCTGCGCAGCTACTGCACCAAAATGCGTGTACTGCAACGGAACTCCTCCTCATGCTCTCTCGTCATGCCCGGCGTACAAACAGCTCGGGGACAAAATGAAACGCTCCCTTAAGGAACGTTCCAGGCGGTCTTTTGCAGAAATGCTTAAGACAGCCACGCCATCGACCACTGACAAAAATCCCTTTTCTCTTTTGTCAGATGACGAGACTGACTCTGACTTGGCTGAGGAGGGAACTTCTTTCAGTTTTCCGGAAGGTTCTGCACGGAAACGAAAGCGCATCCGTTCGCGGATTGTTGCAAATAAAGAACCCCAAATCAGCTTGCCTAAATCAAGGAGTGGTGGAAAAAAGGAGACTTCTACTCCTCCTGGATTCCGCAGAACTGACTATACCCAGGATTTTCCACCTCTTCCGGGGACATCCAAAACCCCTGATGCCCCAATTTTAAGAACAGAAACCCCTTCTTCATCTGGGTTGTTCTCATTTGATGACATTGTGGACGGTATTCTCAAATACCTCAACATTTCTGATCCTCTGTGAAATCCTCTGCTTCCCACTGTGAAATCCTTCCTATATGGATAAATATGGATCCTTCGATGGATAATTTTCCAAACGAGGTCGGGGATTTGATCACTGTTCTACAGTGGAATTGTCGAAGTCTTATTCCGAAATTAGATTCGTTCAAGTATTTAGTCCATAACAATAATTGCGATGCATTTGCCCTCTGTGAAACATGGCTCTCTTCAGAAATTGATCTCCCTTTTTATGATTTTAACATTATTCGATTGGATCGTGAGGATTCACGTGGAGGAGGGGTACTTTTGGGGATCAAAAAGTGCCATTCCTTCTATAGAGTGAATCTTCCCGAATGCCCCGGTATTGAAGTTGTCGCATGTCAGGCTACCATTAAAGGTAAGAGCCTTTGTATTGCTTCTGTATATATTGCTCCTAGAGTCTCTGTTAATCGCAAACAACTTTTCGACATATGTGCGGTTCCTTCCGCTCCATGGTTGATCATGGGAGATTTTAACTCCCACGGTACAGGCTGGGGGGAGCTGTACGATGATAACCGTTCTACTTTGATTTATGATCTCTGCGACAACTTCAACATGACAATACTTAACAATGGAGAAGTAACACGTTTGGCTGGTCCATCCTCGAATGGTAGCAGATTAGACCTCACCTTTTGCTCCAATTCACTATCGTTGGATTGCACTTGGCATGTAATCCAGGATCCGCACGGTAGTGATCATTTGCCGATCAAAATTTCGATTGCCAGTGGGTTCAACTCGTCAGAATCCGTTAACGTCGCGTATGATCTAACCCGTAACATCGATTGGACTAAGTTCCAATCCGTGATAGACGATACAGTATCGTCAGTGGAAGAGCTTCCGCCGTTGGAGGAATATAATTTCCTCTCTAATCTCATCGTCGACAGCGCACTTCAAGCTCAAACACGACCGGTGCCGCGATCGTCAATCCGTAAGAAAACACCATCGCTCTGGTGGGATCAACAATGCACGGAGGTTTACCGTAAAAAGTCCGACGCGTTTAAACTTTTTCGGAAACGCGGAACACGCGAGCATTTCGACGCATACACATCTCTTGAACGCGAACTCAAGAGCCTCATCAAGGCTAAAAAACTGGGTTACTGGCGGCAGTTTGTAGACGGATTGTCGCGCGAAACGCCTATGAATACGCTTTGGAGTACGGCGCGAAGAATGCGTAACCGGTCTACTAACAATAAAAGTGAGGAATGCTCGGATCAATGGATTCTTAAATTCGCGCGAAAAGTGTGTCCGGATTCCGTGCCGTCGCAGTTGATTCCTCGTGAAACCGCGAATTCGGTAGACGAAATCAGTCAGGCTTTTTCAATGGTGGAACTTTCACTCGCTCTCCTTTCGTGTGGCAATTCTGCCCCGGGATCTGATAGAATCAAGTTCAACTTGCTGAAAAACCTCCCAGACGTCGCTAAGAGGCGCATGTTGAACTTGTACAATCAGTTCTTGGAGCTCAATATTGTTCCCGACGATTGGAGACGAGTGAGGGTGATAGCCATTAAAAAGCCTGATAAACCCGCGTCGGATCACAATTCGTATCGGCCCATCGCGATGCTGTCGTGTATTCGGAAATTGATGGAGAAAATGATCCTTTTTCGCCTCGACAAATGGGTTGAGACGAACCACCTTCTTTCAGATACTCAATTTGGTTTCCGTAGGGGTAAGGGAACGAACGACTGTCTCGCGTTGCTTTCCTCGGAAATTCAGTTGGCTTTTGCTAAGAAAGAGCAAATGGCTTCTGTGTTCTTGGATATCAAGGGGGCTTTTGATTCAGTATCCGTTGAAGTTCTTTCTGAGAAACTCCACGTTTGTGGATTGTCTCCATTAATGAATATTTTTTTGTACAATTTGCTGTCAGAAAAACATATGAGCTTTTCTCATGGAAACTCTACAGCTTTTCGATTTCGCTACATGGGTCTCCCCCAAGGCTCATGTTTAAGCCCCCTTTTATACAATTTCTACGTTAGAGAAATTGACAATTGTCTTAGTGACAATTGCACGTTGAGATAACTTGCAGATGATGGCGTAGTGTCTATCACAGGGCCAAAAGAGGTTGATCTGCAAGGACCCTTACAGGATACCTTAGACAATTTGTCTACTTGGGCTATTCAGCTAGGTATCGAATTCTCCACGGAGAAAACTGAGTTGGTCGTTTTTTCTAGGAAGCATAGCCCAGCACAACCAAAGCTTCAACTTTTGGGTAAACCGATCACTCATTCCATGTCTTTCAAATATCTCGGGGTCTGGTTCGATTCGAAATGCACCTGGAGATCCCACATTGAGTATCTGAGACGAAAATGCCAACTAAGGATCAATTTCCTTCGATCAATTACCGGAACGTGGTGGGGAGCCCATCCACAAGATCTTCTGACGTTGTACCGGACAACGATTTTATCGGTTCTAGAATATGGTAGTTTTTGTTTCTAGTCGGCAGCTAAAACGCACATCATCAAGCTGGAACGGATCCAGTATCGTTGTCTTCGTATCGCGTTAGGATGCATGCACTCGACTCATACTATGAGTCTCCAAGTGCTGGCGGGCATGTTGCCACTATCCGTCCGTTTTTCAGAGTTATCTCTGAGGCTCCTCACCCGTTGCGAAGTAATGAACCCACTGGTGATCGAAAATTTTGAGAAGCTTCTGGAGCTAAATCCTCAAACATGTTTTATGACTTTGTACTACCAATATTTAACACAGGATGTCAGCCCTTCAAGAAATATTCCCAATCGTGTAGTCTTCTCCGATTTCGGCAATTCAGTGAATTTTGATTTATCTATGACGCAGGAAATCCGCGGAATTCCAGAGCATCATCGTCCTATGATTGCTCCGTCATTATACTCTGTAAAGTTTGGCCATGTTGATTCTGCAAGAACGTTTTTCACAGATGGATCTCTAGTAGAGGAGTCCGCTGGTTTTGGTGTATTTAATGAATTTCATAGCGCCTCTCGAAAACTTGAAGCTCTTTGTTCTGTGTATGTGGCTGAACTGGCAGCAATTCACTACACTTTGGAAACTATTGCTTCACTTCTTCCACACCACTACTTTATTTTTACGGATAGTCTCAGTTCTGTCGAGGCTATCCGTTCCATGAGGCCGGTAAAGCACTTCTCGTATTTTCTCTTGAAAATACGAGAACTGCTTAGTACTTTATCCGTGCGCTCTTTCATCATCACCTTCGCGTGGGTCCCTTCGCATTGCTCAATTTTGGGCAATGAGAAGGCGGATTCACTTGCGAAGGTGGGCGCTATGGAAGGCGACATTTATGATCGACAGGTCGCCTATAGTGAATTTTTCTCTATTTATCGTCAGCAGTCGCTCGTTAACTGGCAACATCAATGGAGTGAAGGGAGCTTGGGACGATGGCTACATTCAATTATCCCTAAGGTGTCGAAGTTTGCATGGTTCAAAGGGTTGGACTTGAGTCGAGACTTCATACGCGTGATGTCTCGTCTCATGTCCAATCACTATTGTCTAAACGCTCACTTGTTCCGTGTGGGGTTGGGAGACAGCAATCTCTGTGAATGTGGACAAGGTTACCAGGACGCTGATCACATCCTTTGGTCTTGTGCGGAGTATCGTGGAGTCAGATCACATTTTTATGATTCCCTTCGGGCTCGAGGTAGACAACCTAATGTTCCAGTTCGGGATATTTTGGGTAGACGTGATCTGGAGTTTATGAAACTCATATATGTTTACTTTAAGGATATTAACCTTAGATTGTAAGTTTGATTAACCTTGTGTTTAGTTTGTATTTTGTACGTGTGGGTTTTTTTTTCAATGTTTGTTTTCAAGATGAATAGAAATAATTTCATGCTTTAGGATTAATTAAATAGTTGTATCGTAAACCACATTTAAAACCTCCTTCTTCCCTTTTCCCATCCAAAAAATTGTAAATCTCCACTAACCTCGAGACAACCGCGAGTACTCGGTCCTTGCCTTTAACTTTAACTTTAAATATAAGACAGTAATAATGTATAACGCAAAGGATAACTCGGCTCTGTAAAGTTTATTGGATCGAGCCTGTACAAATAAAGTAATTACAAAAAAAAAAAAAATACATCAAACACGAAAACAATGGCCAAGTCGCCGTATCACCTAACCTCGAATGGACCACGTGTCAACACACTACACACCTAGAAAAAATCATGTAAATTTAGGTGCTCTGAGACTGACATATACGAGCGTCAATTTTGACATAAAATTGAGTCATAACAAACGCGCAAATCAACTCAATCAAACGTACTTTTCGTCGAGTAATTAACTTTTCAGTCTCGGAGCACTTAATTTTACATGACATGTTTGTTTACGTCTCATCTTTTATGTCAAAGATGGATTCCGTCACGTGTAAAATTAGTTATTTCTAAGAGTGTAGTTATCGATCTAGCCAATCTACCGACCAGGAAGACTAACATGGATTTGATTGCCAAATTTATCAGTGAGAAGTTGAAGCTGCCTTTTTCGGACATCCAATCACTGCAACATAATACGGGGAAGTCGTTGGTATTCGTCCAATGTAGGACTGAGGAGCAGCCAATAGCAATCACCGAGAAAAATGACGAAGCGTGATCGTTGTTGAGAACATTAAGTATAAGGTCAACGTATTCATTGAACAACTACAGTGCGAGTACATGATGTGTCCCCGCAAACAGAAAATTCGACGATTGAACAGGAGCTGGAAAAGTATGGCGATGTGGTATGGCTTAAAGAGGAAGTCTGGGTCGAGCCTGCTGTTTGGAAGGGAATTCCGAATGGTATTCGTTCCGTTCGTATTAGATTGCACACAGCTATTCCATCAACATCAATGGGCAGGTCACGTTGGTGAGTTACAAACATCAACAACAAACATGCAAACATTGCAACAAGCCGGATCATTGGGGCCGCAAGTGTATCGAAGCCAGTTACATGGAGATGCAAATCAACGGAGGCAGCGTTAGTGATAGACTCAAAGGATCCGGTGTGGACTATGCTGGAGCTTTGAAGACGCCCGGAGCAGGTAACGGAAAACAAGCGCAAGATCGAAACAAGGATGGAGGTGACAGGGGTGCAGGATTAAACTACGTTAATCTAAGACACCTCTTCGGGAAGCCTATTACCCTAGGCCAGGGTAAAAGTCCACTCAATCTAACCAACCCTAACATCAAAGCTTCAAACACTAACCCAATTGACAATGCAACTAACACTAACATCGTAGCTGGATCATCGACGTCAGTAAACAGCGAGACTGGTTTGGGTGAAGCCAGCTGTACCGATTTTAACAACGGTTCAACATCTGGTACTGGTTTTCCTCTCTCGAACGCATACGAAGATCTAATTTCTGATGATGAGATGCTCGGCACTAAAACAGAAGGGTACAAGTCACCATCTCGGAAAAAGCGCAATCTCTCGAACAAGTCATCCACGTAGTTTTAAATGAGTTCCCTCTCATATAATATTTGCACTCTAAACGTAAACGGCATATCAAATGAGAACCAAGTTCAACGCTTTAAGATCATTTGTATATTTGATGGACCTTGATATAATCATGCTGCAGGAAGTTCACGAACACTTTCAAATAAGTGGGTTTGACACATTTTCGAATATTGACAAACGTGGTACATCGATATTGGTTAAGTCAAACAGGACATCGCACGTACAAAAAAGCATTGATGCGCGTGTGATTAGTTTGAAGATTGATCATCATACAACTATGTGCTTATTCAACTTTGAATCTTTTATGTACCGATTATTTGAGTAAGCCACAATTGCTCAGTGAAATCAACAAAGTGAAAGGAAAAATGCTAGCTTTGCAAAAAAAGATGTCAAATAATCTGTATGCACATTCTAAGACGTACATTTCAGGAGAAGATACAAATATCTTCCTGGTAGGAGAACAAATACAACGGAGAGAAAAAGCACAGATAAGTAAAGGGTGTCCACGATGAAATTGCCACACACAAAATTGATTCGCAAAATTCGAGTTTTCATCCGATTGCCATCAAATTTTCAGGGATTGAGAAATAACTATTAAACTTCATTTTACCATTTTACTCGTATTTTATTTACAGTCCATACGCAAATGCCCGCACCTTGGCCTTAACCCCGGCCATAAGATTCTGCACAACCTGTGAATCAACCGTTTTTTGCATGTAAACCCATACTTTCTTCAGTTCCTCGACTGTCTTCACTACCTTAGGTCGTTTAAGAAGGTGCTGATTCATAATCGCCCAGTACTTCTCGATGGGGCGGAGCTCCGGAGTGTTGGGAGGGTTGAACATTTTCGGCACGAAATTGACCTTATAGTCCACATACCACTTCAGCACGTCCTTGGAGTAGTGGCATGAGGCCAAATCCGGCCAGAAGATTGTAGGGACGTTGTGGGCCTTCAGGAGAGGAAGCAGCCGCTTCTGGAGGCACTCTTTTATGTACACCTGTCCGTTCATCGTGTCCTGGGTCACGAAAGGTGCACTCCGCTTCCCGCACGTGCAGATGGCTTGCCAAACCAGGAATTTCTTCGTAAATTTGGACATTTTCTGAGTGCGGACATGCTCCGGAACGCTGAACTTATCCTTGGCCGTGAAAAACAGGTTACCGGGGATCTGTTTGAAGTCGGCCTTCACATATGTTTCGTCGTCCATGATGCAGCATTCAACTTTCGTCAGCATGTTGAGGTACAACTTCCTGGCACGGGTTTTGGCGGACTTGTTCTGCTTCTCGTCGCGATTAGGGGCCTTTTGTACCTTGAACGTTCGAAGCCCAGCCTTAGTTTTGGCCTTCTGGACAAAACTTCGGCTTAGGTGCAGCTTCTTAGCCACATCCCTAACGGAGGCGTTCGGATTTCGGTTGAAGGCCCCAACTACGCGGTTGTGATTTTTGGTGTTGTACGGAATACTTTTTCCTTCACTTCTGGGCTTCCGATCGGTGGTCAACCGTTCCTCGAACCGCTTAATCACTCGCGACACCGTGGAATTCGCGATTCCCAACGTTTTAGCGATGGAACGATGCGAGAGATCCTTGTTCTCGTGATGAATGCGCAAGATTTTATCACGCACGAGCTGTTCTTTCGACTCCATTTCCACGAGTTTTGATCACAGGACTTTAAAACTTGCAGGATGTAAATAATGCGCTATGAACTAAACCATCATTTTCATTAAATTCTACCCAACGGTTAAAAAGTTAGAGCAATTTCATAGTGTGGCAATTTCATCGTGGACACCCTTTAAGTTGAACATTAACGGTCATGAGGAGCTCAATATTGATTTGATTAACACAGAAATAACATCCTTTTACCAAGAACTGTATGCAAAAATGATATTGATATTGAGAACATATTTCATCCACAAAAAAATAGTAGATCAAAATCTTCAAACAAATAGAGAACTCATGGAAGGGATTTCAGAGGATGAATTATTTCAAGCTATTAAAGCAAGTCAATCAAGGAAATGTCCAGGAAGTGATGGACTTCCAAAAAGTTTTTATCTTAAATGTTGGGATATCATAAAAACAGAATTTGTTGCACTTGTTAATGATGTGATTGGTGGTAGGGTGTCGAGAAAGTTTTAAGAAGGTGTGATAATAATGATTAAGAAAAAGTACTCCAATAATGAGATTGGAGGTTTTCGTCCAATTACATTATTAAACTTTGATTACAAATTGGTATCACGAATCTTGAAAAATCGTTTGATCAAATTTAATTCTGTACTTTTATCAGACGTGCAAAAGTGTTCAAATGGATCCAAAACTATTTTTGAAGCGACGTGTGGGATAAGAGATAACATTGTAGAAATTAATCTGAAAAAGAAAAAAATCTTTTTGATCTTGAAAAGGCCTTTGATAGGGTAAGCCATAAATTATTGTTGGATACTTTACTAAAAATGGGCGTAAACAAAAGTTTTGTCAATTTCATACAAAGATGCCAAGAAAATTAATTTTCAAGAATACTCATAAATGGAAATTTTTCGGAATATCTAAAAATAGAAAGATCTGTTATACAGGGGGACCCATTATCCATGATATTATTTTGTTTATATCTGGAACCATTATTACAAAAAATATAAACTGTTTGTGGAATCAATGTAGATTTGCTGAATAGTTACGCAGACGACATAAGTTTGATCATCCATAACGTCAAGAAGTTGCTTAAAATTAAGAAAATGTTTGAAAAACTTGAGCTATTAGCAGGTGCTAAAGTCAATTATGGAAAAACTTAGGCAATCAAAATTGGACCGAGAAATAATTTAACAACACCAAATTGGATTCAAATGGATGAAAATGTGAAAATTCTTGGGATTTGGTTCAACAATACTAGCAAAAAAAAAATGGTCGAAAAAAATTGGGACGAAATTTTGCAAAATTTAAGATTTACGTTGTGGAACAATCAGTTCAGAAATTTATTTCTTTTATAAAAAGTATTTTATTTAAAAACATATGCTTCATCACGCATTTGGTATATGGCATCCACAGTTTCAATTGACAAGAAAACAATTGCAAAATTCAAAACTTTGTACCGAGCTTTCATATGGTACCGCTGTACGTTGAGAATTTCTTTTGACCAGATATGCTTGCCAAAAAAAACTTGGTGGCTCAGGCTTGATATCACCAGAACATAAAGGGTGATACGGTCAAAATTTGGTCAAGGGAAAACGCGTGTAAATCGGTGAAATCGTTTATTTAAAAAATCAAATTAAATTTCTTTTTCAAGTTCAATTAGTATAAAATTCAGGAAAAATATTCAGTTAGGCTTCCGCTTTTCCAAATCCGAATTGCCGGGCCTTACGCTTGACCCCTGCCATCAGATTTTGTACAGCCACCTTGTCCACCTTCTTCGCCGCAGAAAGCCAGTTTGCCTTGAACTGCTGCTCGCCCTTAGCAGTTTTTTTGGTCTTCTTTAGGTTCCGCTTGACAATAGCCCAGTATTTCTCAATTGGGCGGAGCTCTGGCGTGTTGGGAGGGTTCTTGTCCTTGGGAACCACCTGCACGTTGTTGGCGGCGTACCACTCCATGGCCTTTTTACCGTAATGGCAAGATGCCAAATCCGGCCAAAACAGTACGGAACAACCGTGTTTCTTCAGGAAAGGCAGCAGACGTTTATTCAAACACTCTTTCACGTAAATTTCTTGGTTGACAGTCCCGGAAGCTATGAAAATGCTGCTTTTCAAGCCACAGGTACAGATGGCTTGCCAAACCAGATATTTCTTTGCGAACTTTGACAGTTTCATGTGCTAGAAAACATCTGCTACCTTTCCCCTTCCTTTTGCCGTATAAAACTCCTGTCCCGGAAGCTGCTTGTAGTCGGCTTTGACGTAGGTTTCGTCGTCCATTACCACGCAGTCAAACTTCGTCAGCATCGTCGTGTACAGCCTCCGGGATCGCGCTTTGGCCGTCGTATTTTGTTTATCATCGCGATTTGGAGTCACTACCTTCTTGTAAGTCGATAGTCCAGCTCGTTTTTTGGCTCGATGCACGGTTGTAGACGATACACCCAGCTTATTTGCGGCATCTCGGAGAGAGAGGTTAGGGTTTCGCTTAAAACTACCGGCAACTCTCTTTGTCGTCTCAGCGGCTTCCGGTTTTCGATTTCCCCCCGATCCAGACTTCCTGGCTGTCGACAAACGTTCCCCAAACACTTTAATTACATTTGTAACGGTTGATTTGGCAACTTTTAGCGATTTTGCCAACTTTGCGTGCGAGTAGCTCGGATTTTCGCGATGCGCGAGCAAAATTTTGATACGCTGCTCTTCTTGCTTGGACGGCATTTTGACAACTGAAGAGTGAATTCCAAAATCAAAATAGGAGCAACATTCTACACACACACACCTTCAAAATGAGGGGTGTTCAGGTTTTTTAAATGCAAAATTGAAAGAAATACGTCAAGTTGATATTGACCAAATTTTGACCGTATCACCCTTTAAATGCAAAGCATTGCTTATAAATAGATTCTTACGGATGCGTCAAGTCTCGCCATATTTGCACATTTACACCGACCGAATAGAAAATCCGCCAAATATCAAGGATTTACCGACAAATGCGCATTTTCTTAGAATAATTTACCTGGAACTTCCCTACATCGCAGAACAAATTCGTGACAATCCTTCTTCGAGTAGCTTTTACAGTAACTTTATCCAAAATTTTCCAAAACCACACATAGTTCAGAAATATCCACAACATCGATGGGATATTATTTGGAAGAACATTTTCGACAAAAAAATATCATCCAACCATCAAGTTATATGGTTTCTCCTGGTGAATGAGAAAATCATATGCGCTGAAAAACAGTTTAGTTTTGGTCGTCTTACGTCACCAAACTGTGCTTATTGACCTCAGAAGATTGAGGATTTGAAGCACAAGTTTGCTGATTGCTCAAAGTCAAGAAATTGTTGGTGGCAGCAAACAAAACGAACTGGTTACAGTTATGGATATAAATTCCCTCAACAATTTTCAGTTGCTTAACAGTGATATAAATGATTGGTCACCATAGCCGGTCGAACTCCAGACATATCTAGAACCACTCTACCATTCATACTGGCGACATCACTCTGATGATACAACGAAACCCTACCCCAAGCTCCTCCCCTTTTCCTATCCTTCGACAATGTACCCCTCTAACCTTGAGTAAGCCGCGAGTATTCGGCCCTACTCCTCCTAGTCATAGAATTAAGTGAATTTTGTTACAAACAAAGAACAATGAATTATCGGCTCCGTAAAGCTAACGCGATTGAGCCTTACAAATAAACGAACTAGATAAAAAAAATCAACAGGAAGAATGTATATCAAATTGAAAATTCAGTTTACTCTCACTGATAGCGGAATTAGTTTTCAATGTGCTGTCACAAGAAGATTCTGTTGCTCTCAATTTTGATATTTGGCCCGTTAAAACGACCAAATGTCAACAACCTGAGTAATCATTATCAGCGACATCAAAACATCAAATTTAGTTTTCAATTTGATCTCAGAATTTGCACGGGCTACCACTCAGCCATCTGGGCCGTCAAAAACTGACACGTGATTTTTTTCAATTTGGAATCGGCGTCATTCCAAAAGATTGCCAAAGGTCCGGTGAACCTTTTTTTTTTAAACCACTTCTTGTAACTCACAAGTACAACATTTCATCATTACATCTATTGATTTCGTAAATCTGATGAATATATTTTTTTTAAATAAATGAGTTGAACCAACCTTCCCAACAGCTGAAATTTTTTGTAAGTCTGGCATCTCAATCTAAGGAACTTTTAATTTGCCGCTGGACTAAAAAATACCAACATCAGCGAGATCTACCCTGTTCCATTTAATTTACTCTTCAGCAAACATGGCCGTAAATCAGATCCATCGTAAAATGTCGATAAAAATTATCGGTTTATAGACGTCGTTTAATGAAACAGTTCCACCATTCTCCCCATCTCTTCACAAGGGGAAAATTTAATCTACACTTCATGCGCTAACTTGCGTGTGAAATCCGGGGAATCTGCTGCATTGCGTGTGATTTTCTTCACTCAATTTCCCACATCAAAATGAAAAGTTGCTGAAAATCTCGACGTCGACGCCTCTTCAGGTGGGCGCATCAAATAAATAACATTAAGGCAACGTTGTTTCTCAATTGCGACGCGTCTATGGATTTTCACAGCCTCATCCGCGGATTTTTTTTTTATTTTCATCGCCTTCAAGGTGAGAAGACTCTTCGGGTTGAGCTTTTCCATCCCACTCGTCGTCCATCTGACTGTCTGTCTGTCTGTCTGACTGACTGACTTGGTCTTGGACCGGAGTCGAAGCGAAGAAAAGCGCACCCTGGAGATGGGGCATCAAAATTGTGAAAAATTAATTTAAATGAGTGCGAAAGCGCATGATGATCATTTTTATTATCGTCATTTTTTTTCTCCTTCTGCCGACTCCATTTCGCGTTAGGCATTTGGCTTTGACTTGCTTCCTCCCGGAGGCGCGCTTTGGATCGTTGCAATTTTATTATGTATTAAGGTAATTATTACGTATTATTTCCACTTTTCCGGTGTTATTGCAGGGCGTTTCGCCAGGAGGAATGGCTCTCTTTAGTGGCGAATGATGTTCTGTTTAAGTGAGTGGGAAAAACGTGATTTAAGCACGGATTGGAGCGTCTTCATGTAAGTATGGCGGATGATGACTCAAGGTGGTGGTCGGTTTAATCGTTCAGACATCACATAACATTTAATCTGCTTAGTGTACGACGAAAACTTTCACAGTTGTTAGTTGGCAACATTCTTACCCAGTACCCTTTTTGCATTTGGACATTGTGTGGCACTTTGATACTTTATGAAAATTAAAATTTTTTAAATATTAAAGTCACTTGTCAAGGGACTTGAAATCGTCACTACGCCAGGGCCGTCTCCAAGTCAAGAAATTGTCCAACCCACCGACATGGGAATTAAGCCCGCCGTCTCCAACATACCATCGCTTTCACTACCAAGGCCATTGGGAGGCCCCTGAATGGATAATCTAGAAAGTCTAAATCATCTGAAGCGACAATTCTTGGAATCAATTGCCGGACTTTGCTCGCTCGGACGACCCTTGTTATTGCTTGTCATCATTGCATAGCATCGTCAAATAATCACGCTCAGCCCATCTCCCACGGAGGATCCTCTTACTTCTGTGACCCCAAATTAAGACAACAAGCATCCTTCCCGGAATGTGTGCAAAAGAGAACGACCCGGTTTTTTTTTTGTATATTCGTGTCCGCTCCAAAAAACACCAGCCACGCACTTTGAAACATGATCCAAACTCTGGCGGGACCCTGAAGACTCACTCTTGGGAGCGATAATTTCCCACCCCTCCCGACACCGGGCTGCGGCAACGACTCCATATCTCCATTGTTTATTTCGGGGTGCTGCTGCTACTCGAGTTAAGCTTCCTGAGAAGGGCAAAACGAGGCGAGCTGTTCGTTTCAAGCAAGCAAACATCGCCGCACACACAATCACGTTGCTACAAATCATAACTTTTATGACCGACATCACTTTGCTGGGTCACCTACAAATTTCCCGCCCGTCGCTCCAAGGGAAGATTAAGTTCGTTTCCCGGAAGAAAGGTGCTGGTGGTGGTTGAAAACAGCAAAATGAAACTTTTCATTTTTGTCACAACCGTGTTGAGCGGTTTCGTCGTAAACGTGAGCTTTTCTGTCCATAAAATTTGTGCCCAATTTTTAGAACCTAATGGCACGGGATTGCCTTCCACGTTATCTAGCAGATAGGTATTAGTCGAAATGTTCAGCAGGTGAGTGGAAAATATCACCATGAGCCAGAGACATACCCCTTCATTCTGTTCACCAAAGCGCTAGCAGCGGATCAATATAATCTTTTTACCTTTCATGCAACATTGTTTGCGACTAGGCGAGCTAGCTTGTATTCCGCGAGAAGCTCTAGAGATGCCGGTTCTGAGGTCCTATTTTTTTTAGGAACAATGTTTTGAAGAAAAACTTATTCAAAGAACTACGTCTGTTTGTCTGTGATATAACGTAAAAAGATATATACCTTCGATTGAAAAGGATACGTCATAGGCACAACTATTTTGTGTTTTTGTATGACGACGCAGCCAATTCGTTTGAAAACGGGAATAAGGGAGATAGCAAATATTTTAAATTAACAATACGGTCCACTTCGTAAATCACCATATAATTCTGAAAAGACGCAACAGTAATACCCTTTTGAGTATTGCCTTGCCAGTCGTCTACCAACCTAGGGCTTGCAAAAATGTAATAGTAATATTTCATAACCAACTGTATCAGAAAGTTTTGGTCATACGAATGGACGTTCATATCCAGATAATTTTGAAACAGCGTTCTACACAGATACACATAATTGAAACTCAAAGAGTATTTTTAGAAATTGCAAAAAAGATGTATGCAACTTGTTGTAATCATAAAACATTACTGACTTGAATCATTAATAATTATTGTTCCTTACATACAATTGAAAAGTGGTCTTCTTCAAAGTTGTAGCTGCGAAAATTTCCTACAAGTATAGCTATAATAAGTGAAATGATGAATTTTGAGATAGAGATAAACACAAACAAAATTTTTTTCCATAGTAATTTGCATATAAACATCATGGTTTGTGCCGAGTCCGTTTCCTAATTAAATAGTCCAACTTTTGATAGCTAATCAAGAACTTATTTGCTAACGTTTGGGCTTAAAGTTTTGCATCAGTCTAATGCACAATACAATACATTGAATATAACATGACACTGCTTTCCTTCCCTTCCTAAGGGATGTTATGCCTTAGAAAATCCTGGCGGCATCGCCTGGGATTGAACCCAGGCCTTTTGGGGTGAGAGGCAATCACCCCAAAAGGTCTGAGCAATCTACTGCCTTCTAGCGGAGTACCATTTCGACTACTTCCGGAAGTTTCTTCCGTCATCCTCAGAAGTCCTTCTAGCCATGCTTGGCATACACACTTTTGGTCGCGAACTGCTTATTTGCTCATAACTTTGCACAAAGTTGACGAAACAAAGTTCTTTTTGAAGCAGTGGATAGAATAGAGTTTAGGCTCAGCGTAGATACGTGACAAAGTTGATTTTAATTCTAGTAATAAACTGTATGAATAAAATGAAGTGAGAAATGCTCGCTGCACATCTCGGACTTTAAGTGTAAACATTCATTGGTTTTGATTCAAATGCTAAGATTAACCTACTTTTTGCATATCTACACACTTGGAAATAACTACTTTTACACGAGACGTAATCCATATTTGACGTAAATAATAGAACGTAAACAAACATTTCATAAAAATTAAGTGTTCTCAATCCAAAACATCAGCTAGTCGTCGAAGAGAACGTTTGATTGAATTGATTTTCACGTTTCTTTCAACTGATTCTTATGTCAAAAGGCCCGCTTACATGTGTCGGTCTCAGGAGTGTTCACTCGGCTGTCGACAAAAGCAGACCACTCTCGATGTGTGCTACGCGATCGTCTGTTTTCTCGGCAGCAACCATTGTGTGGTCCTCCTCATTGTTCTTCATCAGCAGTTCTTTCGGTCGATGCGTCGTCGACTTTGGAAAGCAACCGTTTCGTGATGAGTGTGTGAGTGCTGACCACGTTTTGCGTCCATTGCTGCAATGGACGCGCTCTGACCCTCGTTAACGTACAACAATTTGCCATACAATGAAACTACTCGAAGCGGCTCCAGTTCTGATGGAGCAGGCTTTTTGGATAGCGGAAGATAAAGTGTTTATTGTGTTGTACCTTTTGACTATAGCTTTAAGATGTATTGTATAGTGACCATGAATCCTCGGCTCTGTTAAGTTAATTCGGTTGAGCCTTATCAAATAAATTAATAAACATGTGTCGGTCTCAGGGAACCGAAATTTACATGACTTTTTAGTAGTGTGTATAGTAAACTCTGATGCTCATCTTTCAATTACTTTAAAGAAAAACAAATTTCAACAACTGAGTGAAAAGTTATTAACAAATGAGCAGTTGGTGTGTACAACTGTGTATGCCAAGCATGCTTCTAGCTTCCACTAGAAAATATATCAGAGTTCTCCCAATTTATTTGTAGTTAACTATTCATGTTTACTGAATACTGAAATCACTGAAAAATCAACCTGTTCCTCTTGTAGTCGTATTTATATCTTACTATTAGCATGAGCATGAGCATGAGCATGATTGACCGCCCACGGTTGCTACTCTGTTACTGCCAGATCAGCTGTAATTACACAGAGAACCAATAGACGATGCTTGGGACTAGCAATCATCCTCAATGTGTAAAAACTGGTGATCTTAAATAAGGCAATACCAGCGCCGGCCGCGCCCGAACACAGGTCAAGAAAGGAATGGGAAGGATTGTGTTGACATGACACTCGCTTTGATGGAAGCCGAGAACACCTCTGCACTTCCACGAGGAATCACTGGGATGTTGGATAAGAGGGTTGGGTTTGCAGCAGGGTTCGTTTTGGTAAACGATAAGCTGAATTGATGTCCTAACAATCATATTACGCGAAAAAGCTTGGGATTGAACCCACGGTCTTCTGCTCAGTAA
This sequence comes from Ochlerotatus camptorhynchus, assembly GCF_037179485.1. Taxonomy (NCBI): domain Eukaryota; kingdom Metazoa; phylum Arthropoda; class Insecta; order Diptera; family Culicidae; genus Ochlerotatus; species Ochlerotatus camptorhynchus. The sequence goes on from NW_027041061.1 coordinate 142,720, forward strand.
GCAAAAACGTTTGCCACTAGGCAGACGAGCTCCTTTTTTATCATCGAGTTGCAGTTATTACCATGTAGTCATGTTAACAAATAAAACGATTGACGAATCTTGCATGTGGATGGGCTTGAGATTAGACTCATGATGTTCTGCTCAGTAAGCAAAACCGGTTGCTTTAAGGCCACCGAGCCCCTCATATCACATTATAGCTTTACTCAAGTTTTTTATGACTATTCAGACCCGGTACCGACGACAACGAAAAGTTTTACGAAATACACGATAAACAAGCGATCTAACCATACATTTTTAATATGAAAGGATCTGGGACCGCGTTTTTCTGCTCAGTAAGCAAGCCACTGCAACCGACGATCTTCGAAATCCTTAAACTAAAAGCTATGAAAGAGGCCTTCATTTAGATCCATTTTCACGCGACGTTATATGTTTCGATTTTCTCTTTACGCATGGTTCAGGTTATCATAACAAGCTATGACCGACGTGAAGATTGTTTAAGACCTGGTTGAACAAGCTATTCAAATAAAATTACGTTCTCGAATTTTACTTGGCATGTAATGAACAACAGAAATACGCGATAATTCATATTTTCAGCGGTTGATGATTAATTAAAAATATACTAAAGGTACTGCCTACGACTACGACGGCGATTACGACAGTGACTACGACGGCGTCTACGACAATGACAACAGCGAATTTGTAACTTACCATTAGTCTAGGATAAACACCATTGCCCGGCACCTCCACTGGTTCTTCATGTCCGCTATCTGTCACTGTTTACAAAATATCTAATAGCAATTACCTTCCAATACCAATACTTCCTGTATTGCCATGGTCATCTGGGAGGAGGGTCGCATCTAGTGCTTTCCCCAGGAACCGCTCACGGCCACCAGCTACTGCCCGTCTAGTCTTGGGCGTATTCGGCGAGGCATCCTTCAGATTACTTAGAATCTCCGACACTCAATGCACGCATTTTTTTTCGCCACGAGCTGTCTTCGGGCGCGGACGCATTTGCATTTTGCTCCGCAAGTAATTTGTATATATATAAATATTTTTTTTTACACTTCGACAACGACGCGTGTGGGTCTCGCTGGCCATTTGTACTTATAGTATTCGACGAATATTTACAACATAAGCAGTTATGCCGTGCGGTGTAATATCATGCAGTATCAACGACGACCGCTTTCTATGGAAGTGCGAATTCTGCAACAAAAAATACCATGCTGCCTGTGTCGGAGTACAGCGACAACGGGAGCATTTCATCACGGGATTCATGGTGCCAATGTGTGCTGACTGCCAGCACATTTTACGGAAGGAAGCCGACGTGAGGAAGCTGCTTCATCAACAGGAGCAACTTGTGGAAGCAATCCACTCTCAAACGGACGCGAATCACCGCATTGCTGCTGACCTAAAAAAATTCTGCTTAGTATCAGAATTATTCGACAGCATTGAGCACCTGCTCAATGACGTAAAAGAAACGTTGGCAGTAATAAATAAAAATAATAATAACATGTGCAGCGCGGTCGGCCAGCATATGAAAACGTGTGATTCACAAGCGCACGCGACAATAACCGGCATCAACGAATCAAATTCGTTGATGTCACAAAAAATTACAAAATTACTTGACGAACGGCTATCAAGCTTATCAAATGACATGGCACTTTCAATAAAAGGGGCCGAATCATCACCTCATCATCATCATCCAGAGCCAAAACTTCTGGAAATTCTCGAGGAAGTGAAATTTGTATCTGGGGCTGTTTCTAGTCTTCAGATAAATGCTGCAGAACCTCATCAGAAGACCTTGGAGGAAGAATTAGCTGAAAGTCCTCCAGTACACAAAAATACAATATCTCCAAAAACTGACCATTCATCTCCTGGATGGTGGTTTTTAGGCAACAAATGGCACTGGAAGCAAGACTGGTCTAAATTTGACGCAAAACAACGGACTCGCAGGTTGCAGGAAAAAGCTGCAGAAAAAACCAAACGCTGCAGAAAACGACGAAAACAAATTCACACCAGCAGTACCAAAAACATCATCCAAGGAAATGAATACAGCCGCTACAACAACGCCACCTCCGACAACAACACCATCAACAATAACAACAACACCAATAACAACAACAACAACAACAACAACAACAACAACAACAACAACAACAACAACAACAACAACAACAACAACAACAACAATAGCAACAACGGAAATGGAAATATCACATGGACATCATTACCCCTGGACAAAGAATTATTAGCCGCAGCACGCATACAATTTTCTGGACCACCAAGTAAAGACAGTACACCGAAATTTATAAATTTTCAAAAAGGGGAAACTATTAACCCTTACCGCATAGAAAAACCTAACCCACCACTCCTAGACCCTATGCGCCCGCCTGTCGTAAGGCTTACGGAACAATCTGCAGCCGGCGACAGACGCTTTTTGAAGGCACGCCTGCGGGACCCTAAAATCATGGATACTGTGCGAACCTATCTGTCTTTCCTGCATAACCAACCGCCTTCAGTATGTGTCCGCGGAATAACGAAAACAAGTTCAACTTTAATGCTAGCAGCCGAAGGATTACCAACGGACACACAACTCTTGCGCGAAATTTTTCTGGACGTCCACGAAGAACTTGGAATCCCACGCATTGACGCCCTGGCAGACTTGGAATCACACCGTGCGTTCTTATCTAGTGAACGCACACAACGACTGCAGCACACACGGGAAGCCGCATATAAATTCTACAGCACCCAAAATTTTCCTCGACATTGACGCACACTTCGGAAGAAACCTCATCAAACGACAACACTCTTCGGACACTTTCAGAAGAAAATGGAAATGTAAGTGTAAATAATAATAATAATGAAAATATTTTATCAACCAACGTACTTCCAACAATTTCTTCACATAAACAGAATGCGACTGAAATTTTGATTTACTGTCAAAATTTCAATCGCATGAAAAGCCCAGCTAAAATGAAGGAAATCTATCAAAATTTATTATGCTCATCCTTCTCGGTCATTCTGGCAACTGAAACAAGCTGGGACGAAAGCGTGAAAAGTGAAGAAATCTTTGGAAATGCCTTTAATGTATTCAGAGACGACAGAAATTTTCATGCAACACAGAAGAAGTCAGGTGGTGGAGTTCTTATAGCTCTTTCGGCCAATTTTAACTCAGAAATTATCTTTACACCAAAATTTACAGAATTTGAGCATATTTGGGTGAAATCACACATAGCCGGTGAAACGCACGTGTTCGCCTCAGTGTATTTTCCACCAGACCATGCTCATAAAAGCACTTATGAAGCCTTCTTCCAAAGTGCTGAACAAATTCTATCTGACCTTCCTCCTGAGGTTAAAGTTCACATCTATGGAGACTTTAATCAACGCCATGCTGACTTCATTCTGGACTCTGAAAATGAATGTATCTTACTCCCAGTCGTTGGGGATAATGAAACATTGCAGTTCATTTTTGACAAAACTGCTAATTTAGGACTGAACCAAATTAACCACATCAAAAACCAACAAAATTGCTATTTGGACTTTTTACTAACGAATATTTATGAAGATTTCTGTGTGACCGAATCATTAAATCCACTGTGGAAAAATGAAGCGTTTCACACAGCAATTGAATATTCTTTATTTATGCATGAAAACCAAAGACCCAACGACTGCGAATACGAAGAAGTCTTTGAATACAAATTAGCAGACTACGAAAAAATTAAATTTAAATTAAACAGTGTCAATTGGCAATTAATTTTAAGGAATGTAGGAAATGTCGAAATTGGTATAGACGTGTTCTACAAAATTTTAACAGAAATAATTTCGGAAGAAATTCCTTTGAAGAAAAAAAGACGCAACAGAAACACACAAAATCCAGTCTGGTATAACAGACAAATAAAAAACTTGAAAAATCGGAAGCAAAAAGCACATAAAATTTATAAAAAACACAATAGTAGTAATAATTTATTAATTTATTTGGATCTATGCGATCAACTGAATTTAGCTATCAGTACTGCATTTGAAGAATATAATGCAAAAACAGAACATGAAATAAAGTCCTGTCCAAAGAACTTCTTTAATTACGTAAAAACCAAATTAAAATCTGACAATTTTCCTTCAATAATGCAACTCGACGAAAATGTCGGTGATAGCTCGGAAAAAAACTGCAATCTATTTGCAAAATTTTTTCAAGAAATCTATACGACATTTTCTGAAGAAGATCGCGACCGCGATTATTTTGCATTTTTTCCAGAATTTTCAAGGGACATTGGCCTCAATCAACTTCAAGTGCAGGATATTTTGCAGGCTTTAAAAAATTTAGACGCCTCAAAAGGTCCTGGACCTGACGGAATTCCTCCAGTTTTTATTAAATGTCTAGCAATGGAACTCACTGCTCCATTGTTCTGGATTTTTAATATGTCCCTGGAATCTGGAACCTTCCCAAAAACTTGGAAAAGCTCATTCCTAGTGCCTATCTTTAAATCTGGCCGAAAATCTGACGTACGTAATTATCGTGGTATAGCCATTATCTCTTGCATTCCTAAACTTTTCGAGGCAATTGTCAACGAAAAATTATTTCTCCAAATCAAAAATAGAATTACTGACATGCAACACGGCTTTTTCAAGGGTCGCTCGACCTCGACAAATTTACTTGAATTTATAGACTATTCATTGAATGCAATGGATAATGGAAACCACGTAGAAGCTCTCTATACAGACTTTAGCAAGGCATTTGACCGCATTGACATACCAATGTTACTCTTTAAACTGCAAAAAATTGGAATTGAGTCAGGTCTCCTGAAATGGCTTGAATCATATTTAACTAACCGCCAACAAATAATTAAATTCAACGGAAAGAAATCGAGTCCAATTCAAGTCACTTCAGGGGTCCCCCAAGGCTCTCATTTGGGACCTCTTCTTTTTATTCTATACGTAAACGACATTTCTTTCATTCTCAAAAAACTTAAATGTCTTATTTATGCCGACGACATGAAGCTCTTTTTAGAAATAAGAAATGAAGAAGACATCAATATATTCCGGAATGAAATACACATATTCTACATATGGTGCAAAAAAAGTCTACTAGAATTGAATGTAAAAAAATGTAACTTAATATCATTTAGCAGGAAAAGAACAACTTCAAATATTTCAATTGCACTAGGAAATCAAAATGTAGAAAAATGTGAAAGAGTTAGGGATTTAGGAATTATCTTAGACTCTAAACTAACTTTCATAGACCATTACAACACAATTATTCACAGGGCAAATAACATGCTAGGCTTTATCAAGCGCTTTTGCTATAACTTTCAGGACCCATACACAATTAAAACACTATATATCGCCTATGTGAGGTCAATACTGGAATATTGCAGCATTGTATGGTCTCCTTTTTCAATCACGCACGAAGAAAGATTAGAATCCGTACAAAAACAATTTCTATTATACGCTCTTCGTAAATTAGGTTGGACATCATTTCCTCTTCCATCATATGAAGCACGCTGCATGCTTATAAACATACAAACATTAAAAGAGCGTCGTGAATATGCAATGGTTTCATTTGTAAACGATATCGTTTCGCAACGCATTGACTCCACAGAACTTTTATCAAAATTAAATTTCCATGCACCTACTCGGCAACTCCGAAATCGAAATGTATTTGCCATAAAACATCATCGTACAAATTATGCAAAATATGGGCCATTAAACCGCATGATGGCCTCTTACAATCAATACTGCGAAACCATTGACTTTACAATGTCTCGGCATAAACTAAAACAATATTTTTACTCCATAAGGCATTATAACTCATAAAAAATAAAAAATAGGAAAGCTGACACTGCTTAATTTTTATTAAAGAAAAAATTATACTTTTAACCTTTTGTCCAAAGTTGACGAAATAAATAAATAAATTTAAGAAAACAAAACTGTATTCTCATATGTACTAGTCTACGTTGGTTGACGAAATAAATAAATAAAAAAAAAAAAAATCGCAGGCACACTTACGGTAGTTAAAAAAAACTACAAGCGACAGCCCTATGGGGTTGTACGCAATGGTGACGTAGGACTACGTGGTCTTATAAAATAAATCTTATTTGTTAACTACAGCATGAGCTTGTGTTTTGTGTAGGAATAGGAATTTGAGCTGAGTTATCTCTATTTATACTCTTTGATATGACATATTGACATCAGGGTTGCCAAAACTACAGACAAATCTGTAT